>NC_135135.1:4545454-4848484 GCF_051014445.1 Colletes latitarsis | reverse complement strand
GAGACGGTCGATCGAAGCACATGCGCCGAAGATGCCCTCCAAATATGGTCCTAATTAGTTAAGTTAGAACTAAAGATATCGTGGTAACTATTTGGAAAAATATGGTTTCGGGAAAATCGTGTTCAAAATATTACGTTACTGTGCAAAGGTGCGTTGCACATTACTTACAAACGCGTATATCTTCGTTATTTTTTCGAGTCAGGTAATATTCGTTGGCAAAAATATTTTCGAGGATATACTATATTGGTTTGGCAACTAAGTAATTGCGGATTTTTTTAATAAAATAGAAGACAATTTTTTTCATGAATTTTTTCATAATTTTATTTAGTAATGTATTGTCCATTTCTAATTATGACCTTTTGCCGTCATTCAGGTAATATCTTAATTCAACGTGCATAAAAGTTCTGGTTTTTATCAGCAAAAAACTGAACCAAGTGTGATTTGATATCACCATCGTTATTGAAATGTTTACCATTCAAGAAGTTTTGCAAAGAACGAAACAAATGATAATCTGAAAATCACCTATCAATGAAATAGTTGCCAAACCAATACTTTCAGAAAATGAAATTAAGAAACAATCGATTTTTTAAAGTTCTAGAATATAATATCGTCCTAATTGTGAAGCGTATGGTATAATTGATATTTCTAAAATAACGAATGTTTTATGAAATATACGCGACAGATACGAGACTGAGTGGTGTCGGTTGCAATAAAGTGATTTTTAAACCGCGAGGGCCGCGTGGACCCTCGCCTGTCTACTTTGTACCGCAACACCCTCTATCATTATTCTAGATTGCGTAGTCATTACGGATAACCGCTTTCCTTCAACCGCTGCCCTTCGATGTAGACTTCAATTCCGCGGTGAACGAAGTATTATGCACGTCTTTTGTTTCCGTCGTCATTTTGTGCTTCGACCTTTCTGATCGTGCGCGAATCTGCATGCTTTCACTAGTCTAGTTTGAAGTCTTAACATTTGTTTGTTATAACGACCGTGTCGCGTTGGAAAAGTACCGAAAAGTGGCTGTCGGGACAGCATCATCCAAAATCAGCCTCGTAAAGGGGTTGCGCGAGAAAAAGGGATTCAGTTTTGTTTCCATATTATCACTGTAACGCGTTACTTGCATTTAATGACTGCTTTACTCGCCACATTTCAGGGGACATTTACGCTTATAAGGGTTAAGACTAGGCCAATCTTCGCGTTTGTCGTTCAATGAAACAATTGCGTTTATGAAATCAGAATTTTGACCAGTTGTAAATAAATCGTAAAAAGCGACGCGATGGCTTATACACTAGAAAATGTTTATAAATGTCAAAAATTTTGAGATTAATCTTTTAATTCAAAAATTAAAATGTTCAATCGATTAGATGCAACTAGTTAGAAACAGAGTAAACGATCGACCCCATCTATTAATTTCCTTCTATCCCTTTCAGGGTATTTATTTTTGTACTAAACGCTACGGGAACTTTTCATTAATGCCTGAATGAATAAATGCCACCGAGCTCCTTCTTTCTTAAATTCTTAATGCAGCAAGCTCGTGGAAAGTACTCTGGGGTCTTCAAAATATCTTCAAGAACTTTAAAGTCTTCCCTTGATAGTATGTAAATATTGTATGTAAAGCGCAACATCAAAGGGATTCTTTCGTAGTATAATGTTGTAAATTTCGCTAGCGAGGAGAGATTAAGGAACAACGGGTGGCAAAGATATAAGGGATGCGTGTAACATGAAAATGTCCTCTTTTAGACATCCAAACGTTCGTTACAACTTAAATCTCATCTGAAATCACTCGATACAGTGGGGAAAAATCACAGATTCTCTTTTATCTTCATGAAATAATTAAAGCGTTCTGTATATCACCGTTATACACACGGAAAAATAAATATATTTCGTTGCTATAATGTTGAGGAACTGGTTTGTCATCCGCAAATATTAATTAGCTATATTCCTGACCACAAAAATTAATTTCTTCGCGAATTAAAGGATACTCTGCTTCGTTTTAGTAAAATTTGACGAATTCAGAACACCAAATTCTGAGGAATTATTCAAATACAATTTCACAAATCACAGAATGACCAAAGAATATTCAAGGATCCTGCACGAAATGTAATTGTCAAAAGAACGACTGTGGTCAAAAGCACAAAGGAAATACGGAAGAAACTTTGCCACATTTTTGGTCAAGTCCGCGATACACGCTGGTCGAATAAGTGGATCAAAGAGACGCGCTTGAACATAGCAAGCGGCTAGAAAAGAGGCGCCAACGAAAGAAAACGAGCAGAAAACTTAAGCAGTTCCTGGCTTTTGCTCTGTTTTTCTCAAACGTATCTTTCTTTCCTCTCCCGGCGATACACAGGAAAGCTTTTGAAATTCTTCGCGTTACTAAAATGCGACAAATGATACAATCGACGGATAACAAGTAACAAAAAAGGTGTCCAGTACGAGACATTACAATATTGTAAACAATTTTATAATTTTTTCGATTATAATTTTACAATCGACATTTCAGTTAATGTCGATTATAAAAAGTCTATTATCAAAAAAAAATTTGTTGTATTACTGTTCGGTAAGAATAATGCAAATGTCAAAGACTAATGCTCGTTTAATGATCGTATTAATAATTAAAAGAAATGGGTTTTAGTCCAGACAAGACAAAACGATATTAATTCTTAACAGACTGAACGAAAAAAAACTTCTTTCTGGTTTTGTTTGGTTTCCTCAGCCGTCGCGTCGGTGCTTGTATTATATTATTTGTAAAAAGTATCAAGAAAATACTCCTTTCGATAAAGCAAGTACTTGTGACTGTTTCTGAAAATGGAATGTAACTTTATAGCTGTACAGAAAACTTCGAACGAGTTTTTTTGAAAACAATGCTTTCCAAATAGCATACACTGAAATCTCGAAAATTATTCCACAGATTAACTTGCATTTTTATAAATATTTGAAGTAAGCGTTTCGTTATAGAGTGAATCTGACTTGTGTTAGAATTTATAGCACAAGGAATTTGGAAATTTCATATTCGTCAACTACAAATGATTTCCTTCTGAATAATAATGTATATCGTTCGGTTGTATGCGTTATTCGAAATGAAATTTACCTAACTTTGCACTCTGTATACCTTTTATATTCACACTAGTTTTTATCTTCACAATCTCTCTCTAATGTATGATTGTAATGTTTATTTCTTTTCTGAAAATTATTTAAGAACTTACAAATCCAAGAATTATATTCTAAATAGCTTTCTTAATATCCTTCGGTTGTATACGTTATTCGAAATGTTTACCTAACTTTGCACCTTGTATACCTTTTATATTCACACTAGTTTTTATGTTCACAATCTCTCTCTAATGTATGATTGTAATGTTTGTTTCTTTTCTGAAAATGATTTGAGAACTTACAAGTCTGAGCATTAAATTCTAAATAGCTTATTTACGACTGACAATTACTCGTTCCTTATTTCGTATGTCGACAAGTCACCTAAAAAGCAACCGTCTAGACCAGAATACTGCTTTAGATATGGAAAACTGGGCGTCGCTAAAACGGGAAACGCGAAAACGGCACCTGAATAAAAAGTATCGTTTCACGAAAAAATGTAACAAATTTACAATAGGAAATTGTTCCGTTGAATGTGGCTAGTAGAGTATAAGTTGCTCGACGAGTGTAACTAAATAACATTCCATGACTGAAAATGTTTCGCACAAAGTGTATGGCTTGGCTTGAAGAGGATTAACGGTCAAAAGAAACGAACAGAATCCCTTGCGTCAAACAAATGAAAAACAGAGTTACGCTCGATAACAAGAAACGGTGTGGTGAGTTGAGAAATAATTAAAAAGCTTAGCGGGGAAGCTTTATCTTGTGACGTGTATGCCTGACGCGTGCGTGTACTTCTTACGGAAAAAAACGAATTGCACTCAAAAAGGGAGGAAAGAGCCGAAAAGCATGGCTGAAAGAGGCAGGAACGAGGAACCACCGCGAAATGCTCGCGCTAAACTACAGAGGAAACAAAAGATGCCGCCGGCGAATTAAGAACGATATTTTAACGCTCGACTTAATTGCATTAAACCGGGACCGAGAGAGAACACGAGCAACGGAAAAGGACGGAGGGAAAACGGTGGGGCGTGGACAGAGAGGGGATTGAAGAAGGCTGTCAAGAAAAAACAAGAAAACAGGGAGTAAAGGCGAAAATGGTGGGGAAAGGGACGCGGGTCAACCTTCATGGTTGTTCTATTCACCGATTGGATGTGCCATGGTAATACGTCGGATTTTCAAAGTGCTCCTCGTTGCGACGGCGCCGTACCCTTTGAGCCGAAACAAAGAGAGTGCTCGCTTTTTTCGCGAAGTGGTCGGGGCGAGAGGCAGAACGGAAGAAACGGATTATGTTTTAGACCTCGAATGGAAGACCGAGGGAGAAGAGAAATTACGAGGAGCACCGAACGAACTACGAACCGGAGGAATCGGGGAAGGAAAGACGAAGAAAGAATGTTGTCGAAACCACACGAGATATTTCGAGTAAAAGAGTTTTCTTGTACCTTTTCACTGCTTTTTTCACCAATGTGTCACGCGGTTGCGATACCCTCCAAGTTTTCTTTTTAAACATTGGCCCGATTAAATCTTCAGTCGATTTTTTAGGGGATGTTCAATAATATGAAGCTTCTTTCTTCGAATTTGTGTATTTTTATAAGATTCTATATAATTCGTATATGATTTTGTACCGTAAGAGCCCCTTCACACGACGATACCGTATATGAGATACATGTCGAAACCTTTTATCTCATTGTCGACGTTCATATCGAGTTTACGTGTACCTATGATCGGTATCCAATCGTATTTGTATCGCATACTAGTATCGTCGAGTGTAAGAGCTCTAACTTGGTTCCAAAAGAGGTCCAACACTTTCACTGTCCACATAGCAAAACAAACACCTACCAAAGACATCTAGAAAAAAATTAAACAAATAAACAACAGCTACACACACACACGCCAAAATCCACTTCCTCGAAACCGAAGAAAACAAAATTGTAACTCTCCTAGAAGATATTGCTAATACCTTGGCAGAGAAATTCAAATTAAATCCAAGTAACGTTAAGTTTTAGATCAGTGGACAAGAAACGTGTTAATTGCTCTAATTAAATTTTTCCTCGGAGGCTACGTATGTCTGCGATTCCGAATTCGACTCCGCGGTCGAATGAATAGTTCTCTTATGATGGTCCAGCGTAAACGGGCCTTCGAAATCTTTTTGGCATATTTTACAAAAAAATTGATCATCGATGTCGTGACTCTTCAGATGGTTGTTCAGGCAATCTTTCCGCGTGAAGGTCTTTTTGCACATCGTGCACCAGAATTTGTTGGGATTCACGTGGACCGTGTTGTGCCTGGTTAAGTTGTCTATCCTGGTATATTTCTTTCTGCAGATGGTACAACTATATTTAGCCTTCTCGGAGTGACATTTCTGATGGTACTTCAGATACCGCTTATACGCAAACGTTTTGTTGCACGCGCAACAAACAATCTGATTTGACGCGTCTTTTTTCACGTCCATATGATCGGCCAGTTCGTCGCTATTAACGAATTCCTGTTTGCAAAACTGACACTCGTACCTTCTCAATTTTGTATCCTTGCGTATTATACCGAGAAACGTCGGGTCTGTCAAGAATTTATAAAGCAGTGAATCACTGCGTTTGTCGTCGCATTCTTCGTTAGTATTCGATATGTCATTTTCATGTTGCTCCTTTTTGCATAAATTAACAGCTTCGACCGGTGTATAATCATCGTGGTCACGAGCATTTGAATTATTCGTGCACGATTCTGTGGGATCCGTACTCGAAGGACCGACTAGAGTACAGCAATGTACTTCGTTTATATGTGACGAACAAATCTAAAATACATATTCAAACGTTAAGTATTGAAACACGTAGAGAAAAATAATTAACTGCAATTAGGGTTTACGTTATTGTTGTCGTTGCAGCAATCAGTTTCTTCGGAACCCTCGTCCGAAAGTGACTCGGAATACTGACAACACGATGATAGACCAGCTATCGAGCAGCAATTCCATGAATCTTTTTCAGACACAACGGTCTAAAACAAATTTTAATTATTCGGAAAACAGAATCAGAGAATTCAAAATTAAAATACATTCTATACAAATATTAAATGTTTACAGCTGTTCCATTAAAATAGGCATTCTACGACTATCCTAATTTAAAAATTAACAGAAAATAAATTTAATCTTTCATTGAACCTTGTGCCATCATTCCATAATAATATATAATAGAATATACATTTTTCGGTTAAATTTATTTTTATTTATAAAAAGGAATAATCAAAACAATCGGATAAACTTGATACAGGAGAAACTTTCATTGAATTTATCTATCAGTAATAATTGTACACAATAGTAACACTGCAAACAGTAATGACTCTCCAAGTTTGTTCTGCTTAGTAATATATAGAAACAATTAAATATATTTGAATCAACCGAGGTTTGTTTGCACTGTATATTATTTTATCAAAATTCAAAGACAAAAATAATAAATATACTATGATCAACAACAGCGGAGTAGTTAGCTATTTATCGTTATAGAAGCAGGAAAATTTTCTGAGAAATTAGCCATGTTATATTATACAAGATGATTTACACAACTGTAACAACCTATATTTTTGTTTTGGTTTAAGTTAATAAAAAATGTTAGAGGAAAAAGATGAAAGATCTTAAAGGGTTCATAAGGCAGCGAAAATAGTTTTCCTGTAGGTGAACGCGTAACGATCTTATTAAAATTATGGACGTTTCTTTTTAATGAAAACCTACATTTTTGTTCCCACAGGACGAATCTTCTCCTTATTTTGCGTAAAACAGTGTTAGGATAACATTATCGAAAAATGAATAGTTTACAAGATTTATTGAAAAAATGTCTTTATTGAAGCAAATACAAAAAAACATCTTTTTTATGGGGGTAGATACAGAATAAGGTATAAACGCGTTTTATTAATTCAGTAGAGAATCTAAAAGAAAATATTACAATCTATTGCAGAACAATAACCACATAGCTTAATTTGATAATGAAAACGATTAAATAGCATTAAGCAAAATGCTTGAAACGTGGTGGAAACGTGTTTGACAAAACATTTTGTCAAACAATCTTGTAAAATACTCATTTTTCGATAATGTTACCCCAACACTTTTTTTACACAGAATAAAGAGAATATTCGGTATGTGTGAAAAAAATGTATAAATAGATATTCGGTAAAAACAACGTCCATGACCTTTATATAACTGTTACGCGGCCACCTACGTGAATACTATTCACATTACCTTATGGCCCCTTTAAGACCTTTCATCTTTCTCCTTTAACATCTTGTATTAACTCGAACCAAAGCAAAGATATAGCTTGTTACAATTGCGTAAATCACCCTGTATAATAAAACGATATACAAAAGAGGGTCATTTATGGACTAGACTAAAGTGTAAACAAAATAAGAAATGAACAATGTATTTCTACAAAAATTGGGTATAATCACAATAAAAATAAAATGAGCTTTAGATATCTTTTGACGTTGAAAAATATGTAAAGAAACAAACAAGACCATCGATCGCTAAAAAGATTAGTACAGCAAAAAACATAAAAAATGTTACTTTTGGAAAACTGCAGTTTTTACGTATGAATATTCGATACTTTCGATTCTAATGAACAATTAATCGAAGGACTGAGAATTAGTAATATAAATAAAAAAAATAAAAGAGTTACATTATGATTTCGTGCACAAACGACAATTTTCTTTTAATATACAAAAAATACTCAGTATTTCGTATGAGTTTGATAAACAAAAGAAATGAGATTATAATATTATAAGCAAGGAAAGCCCCAAACAATTTCTTGAACAAGGAAAAAGGATTTTGCAAAAATTTAGTGAAATCAGTTTCTTGACGACAGAAATGTATTGAAATTAATCGTGGCTTGCCTATAGAATGTTAATATAATTTATATTCTTATTGCCAAAATATGTATATTTCATTGTATCTGTACAATTTTTAGTGACAACCAAGTTCTACGCACAGTTATAAAACTTGCTCCATTTATTTGTCACTAATAAAGTCATGGTTATATTGTTGTTACACAGTAAACACAGATACATATGTTGAACTATTGGAAGGATTTATAGATGACAAAAATCGGTGGACTGCAAACGGAACAATTTTGAACAACACACACTGTATACATAATAATAAATTCGTATGAATGACTTTCTATCGCATCTGTTTATATTTTAGTCGTGATTTTGAGGAACGCGTTACTACCTTTTAACCGATCTATGAACGCGTATGTGAATGAATGCGAATAAGTTACACAACACATAACGAACAGATACTGTCGCGTGTCCTACCTTTTCTTTAGTAGTGAGATCTAATGCTTCCACAGGATCTTTAGATGATTCTTTTGTTTCCTCATCCTTTACATCGAAATTTTCTGATTGCTTCGCTTCCGAATTGCCAGCAGTGCATTCGTCCGATGCATCGTTTTTCTTATGCACTGTCAGATGCCTTGGTACTGTTTTTACTCTCATTTTTATTTGTTATGACGCACCACGCACTAGCTAGAACTTACATCTATTATCAAATTATTAAAATTAGCTTACCTGCGTAATATACATTATAATTTTATAAAACTACGTGTGGGATGTTTCTTTGTAAAAGCATCAATCGAAAACGGTTGAGCAAAAATTATGAAATTTTATAATTACCTTCCAAACATATCCGAGCAAGTTTTAGTAAAAATTTGATTTTAAAATGTTAATTGCTTTCAGACTAAATAATTAAATTTTCTCAAATGACGGACGAAATTTTAAAAATTCTTTACTAAATTCTTTGTTTCATTATTCAATCAGCTCACTATATTTCGAAAATGATTTACATTATCTAAGTGCGATCAATTTTTCAGTTATCCTTATAAATAAAAGTCGGTTGTATCTATGTGTATGTTAAAGCACCACTAAAGAGCGTCTGAAAGGATCACGATGAAACTTGGAACGTGTCCATAGAGTACTTCGACTTAAAATGTAAGCTACATAACATCACAAAATTCTTGTCGGGAGGGGAGTTTTTAGTGCCACCCACAAAAGGGTCATATACGATATCTTGTCTACTGGTGCCTTTATAACACCAAGTAACGTAAGAAAAATCATTGTAAATGGAATTTATGAAACTTTTTGTTCTGAGCTTGAAAGTGACGTCAACTACTTAATGTATGCTGTCTTGTTTACAAAAAAGCATACGTAACAGAAAATATTGGAAATTAAATTTGAAAACATTTTGTTCTATACAAATTTTTGATAGAATCAATAACAATCAAGAAGTTGACTCAAACACTTAACTCTGTTTACTTTTACTCCAAAATTTAAAATAAAAAATGATATATGATATCAAGAAACGTTAAAATACGTTGTGCATTCATACAATCTTTCTCTCCTCGGACAACCTTGGATAATTCATCTAATTTAAAATAAGTTCGACAGGAAACTTCAAAGAATGAATGTCAATTTACACAAATCGATAACTGAATTATTAGTTATTTTTAACAGAAAATATAGTGAATAGTATACCTTGCTGCATATATTAGCTACTTATTTTATCTTTTAACTAATACAAGTTCGCATAAATACACGCGAAACTGTACTTACCCGTATGTTGTATGTAATGCGTACGTGTATCGGAGTGTGAAGATGTTTTTTCATAGAATGAATATTTAAACACTTCATCAGTAACACTATGAATTCGATTTCGATATTTAACGTTATTCGCGTAAACCTGAGGTACACTTTTCACAACGTGTCGATCGTAACTGAGAAGGAACGATGCTTGGTCGACCTTACAGCTAGGTTTACCGGTCGGCCAAACGAAGGATGCTACACGGAGTCATTGAACATAAACCCAAGTTTGCAAACACAGTCCGACCTCCAAGAAATCCGATCTACCATCGACAAATATCATGTTCCTATAAGAGCGATGTTTTTGTACGGCACGCTGAAATACCGACTGTTAACTGATATTTCGGTCACTATTTACCGATTCGCGTATCATTAAATATTTTGTACTTACCTGTCGGTTACTTGACTCTCGGACAACGAACTAAAATATAGAAGAGGTCCGTGGTAATGGCAATGAAATTGCCACAGGTAAAAAAGTAACATGAAAATATTTCGAAAATTAATTTAATAATTTTGTCATGTTGCTTACTTTCGATTTTGATTGTTATTTACTTTCAGTGGTCTTAACTTCTGCAGGATCGAGTTATTTAATATCATTTCTTTTTCATACCTTTTTTCTTTGAAATATTTTTTTCAAAAATTACTTTCTTTACGAAAAGTCTTGCCAAGAAATTGTTCTCAAATCAACCTTTAGAAGAAAATTAAAACAATATTTACAAAGTGCAAATAAAATATAGTATTCCTCTCAGTGCCGTCATAATACGAGGGAAACATTATATATGTAATATTTTATGTTATATTTATAGTCGTTTCGGACACGTAAACAGTATCTAGTTCTCTTTCGATTTTCTGTTGTTATTCCTTTACGTTTTGTTTTTCATCCTGTACTTTCACTCGCATTGATAAAATGCCACAGAAAGTGATTTCGGCAAAAGTTTTTCCTCAATTTTTCGAGAAATATTCCCCTTTTCTTTACTGTCAACAATGTCAGCAGTAACAATATTAAAACATAACTCTATAAAAGAAAGGAGACAGAGTCATGGAATGAAAAATTTATTTTGCAGGTAAAATCTTGTTTTTCGACTACTACGTGCACTAGAAAGGACCACAATTACATGTATGCACATATATGCTTGTGCACGCTATAAAAATGATTTTAGTTTATTAATGTAGATATCTTGAACATTTCATTGCATTAACAATATAACAATTATACTGTTGGGGTATACCATTGATAAGATGCCATGGAAAGCGATTTATGCAAAAGTTTTTTCTCAATTTTTCGAGAAATATTCCCTTTTTCTTTATTGTCAACAATGTCAGCAGTAACAATATTAAAACATAACTCTATAAAAGAAAGGAGACAGAATCATAGAATGAAAAATTTATTTTGCAGGTGAAATCTTGTTTTTCGACTACTACGTGCACTAGAAAGGACCACAATTATATGTATGCACATATATGCTTGTGCACGCTATAAAAATTAATTTAGTTTGTTAATGTAGATATCTCGAACATTTCGTTGTATAAACAATATAATAATTATACCGTTGGGGTATACCATTTTTGCTTATCCCGAGCGCAGAGAATATTCTTTTTCAACAGGGCGAAGGGGAATGCCTTCAAAAATGTTTAGCAATGCTTATTAAAAAATCAACAACGGGAACAATGTTTTTTACGAGATTGAAATGAGCCTGTCAAATCTTACGTTGAAAAATGTTTGCTCCGAGGAAATGGTGGAAGAGTGACGTGGCATAGCCGAACAAAGTAATCATCGTAATCGGAATAAAGAAACGAGCCGTTGAGCGAAAAATAAAAACAGAGTAGGGAGAACGGACAGACAGACAGTCAGAGGGATAGCGATGGGGTCAAACGTAAAATTGGTAAAAGAAGCCTCGATGTTTGGTAGGATGTTTCGGTGTCCCCTCCCTGCACGTCCCGGTCGTTAATACGGCATAAGGAGGAAGCAGGGTTAAGCGAGGGTGAAGCGAGGATTTTTAATTGTAGTTCAGCCCGTATAACCCCGCTCGACCCGCCGGTATTGTCATACCGGAGCAGCGCTTTTCTTTATTTCCCCAGTGGCTGGATGAGGTTATACATTTTTTTAACTACGGCAATGCCTCCGTCTTCTTATTAGCAAAGCTAATTGGAAATACAAATGGTTATTCACGGTAAGAAGGAAGCCTGAAGACCGACTGCGAGGCGAGTACCAACCGATGGAGGGCTTTATGGATGGGCGGTGAGGTACTGGATAGAAGGGGGGGAGGGTACGCTTCCATGTATTAAGCTTGTATTTGCCCTGGATAATTAGGACTTTTTCCCGACCAATTCGGATGAATAATTGATTTTGCTCCAGCCTGCCAGCACACCCCGTCGCTTCTGGACCTCTTCGAATGACAATCACCCGAAGAAAAATACAGATCTTCGGATGAAATATTCAATACGTACTCGATGGGGAAGGGTGAACGCGGAGGAGAAACCGTCTGGGAGTACCATCTGGTTTATTGTTCACCTAAAACATTCAGAATAATACGGTCAATGTCAGTGGTATCGTTGACAAACTTCTCAAACATACTCCAACTTTCGTACATTTTAAATTGTCGAATAAACGTTTTTTGAATTTTCATTAGCGTAAAACGTAACCGTTTATGAATAATACAGTGGAAACTTTATATGTATGTATAAAGTATTACTTTTTTACGTTTGTATCTGAAACAAATCACAAGTTTAAGCTTAAAACTATGGACTCCGTTGTTTCAAAAATACAATAATTGTACGAGTACAAATGCAATCATCTGTCTTTTATAATTAAGCCAATAAGCATGGGAATAATTTTGGTTTCGTCTGATCATTGCGGGAACGAAGAGTTCGAAAGAGTTATTTACCTTTTGAATCTAATTTCTTTTTCTTATCAATATGTTTCTAAATACAAGATTTTAACAAAACGATTTATAGTAAAGAAATCGATGAATTACCACGATAATAAAAGCAGAGAAAAATGGCAGGTGATAAGAAGAATTTGTTATTAAAATTTCGTTGCATTGTATCAAGCAGAACTGTCAAAGAAATAGTCGGTCAAACAGCAATCTCACAAAAGCCCTCTTTCTGCCCCCTTAAGAAGAAACGCCCGCGGGTCTCTGCAACTTTTTTTCATCAGCATTTTACGGTTATATCCGTGCATTAATAATGCACATGCTTAATATAAAAAGAAGCCCACGAGTCTCCGTCTAATAAACTGGAAGAATGCTTTATAACCGGCTGCGGTTTCGGGTCATGAGGAGAGGGTGGCGGAGAGTTTGCTAGAAGCAGGCTAAAGGGGTGGCTTTCTTCTTTATGCCTGCAGAACGACCAATCTCTTCAGCACGCGTCGAACGAAAGTGGCCGAACTTCTCGAGCAACGAAGAGACAAATCGCCACGCGGCGAAACCGCGACTCGTTAAAGGACTTCCCTCCTTTGTTTCCGGCTAAGAAGACAACCACCGGGGAATATATATTTTTGGGGGAGTGTTGACGACGAGAGGGAAGAAGTTGCTGTTCAAACTCACGGAATGTACTTTCTGGACGGGACTCTGCTGTTAAAAGCTTACTGTAAAGGTCGAAAAAGAAAGCTATGTTTGTTAGGGTTTCAATACCTGTCTCTGTAATAATCAATTGTTTTTTGCGTACCAGCCTAACCAATTGCAAACAATCAGGCAGTCAGGCCATAAAAATAATAAAGCCAAGCAACTAGCAACGCGCCAATCACAGACATCGATGAACCTGATTAGCCGCCTCCTATTAATCGTTTTTAGTATTTGAGCAAATACAAAACAAGACTTGCTGATCAAACGATCGTGCAAGTCTCAACAATGTTTGCGATTCTTTTTTAACAAGTACATATACATCATAATCTAATTATTAGTTAACATATCAATGACATGCACCTTTAAGATTACGTCGAAAGAGAATAATTTTATTTTAAGTGTTTCTTTGGCCCTTTTCAGTAATAAAAATGTAGTGCTAGAGATTTTTAAGACTGTATTCTGATTACTTTTACAAAGTATCCCAGTATCGATGATGCAACTGAGAAGGGGATGATTCTACATGGAGAAAACTAATCGAAAATAACGAATAAAATTTGTTCATTCGTGGCATCGTGTTTGAGAAAATCGATTATGAAAATTCATTGTATATGCATGTCATAGAATACTTCTTAAATTATATTTAATCGCATGCGTATCGGATAAATTATAAAATTCAATTATCTTAGAAACGAGACTGAAATGAAAACATTTTATTCTTTATTCTCGGGTTTTTTATTTATGCAACATCATCCCCGTCTCGGTTGTACCATTGATACTAGAACACTCTATAATGCTGCTAGATGGAAAATAATTTTGTCACTAATTAAGAAATATCTAAAGCATTTATAAATTTATAAATGAATAATAGTATACGTATGTACATGTTTACACACTAGATAAACTAAAATTGCCTTATTTTATATTTCCTGTACATACTTCTTATTTATCATTCCTATTTATAGCATGACATTTACATATTTCAAAATGTTTAAAATTATAGATTCTTATCCTAATTCAGAGATAGCTGTCGCTGAAAATAGACCTCCCAGATGAATAAGGTAGGCTGATTCTATCTCTATGATTGTTTGTCTAATATAAAAGAAATCATATAAACTTGTTGCTATTATAGACTGAGACGAATTTTAAGAAAATGCGTTCTCGTGAAATATGAGAAACGATAAGATAAGACACGTGAGATTTTTAAACTGTTACTTAGTACCACAATCAAATTGTAAACAACGAAGTCTATTTTCTCATGTATCTCATACTGTTCATGTAAATATATTAGATTAGAGATATACACAATACAATGGAGCGTATTAGCATACAAATTTTGGACGGTCGTACTTCGTCTTTTGATAACGTATTTGAAAAATAATTTTTATAGCGGGGCAGCGAAATATTTTTCTATCATTTTTGCGCGAAATAAATTATTCATGGCAAGACAGTCATCTCCAGTTATATCGTGACGGTGACGTTCGAATGTAAATCACTTTCAGCCGAGCAATTTTCATATTCATCTTATTCTCGAGTGTCAAATGAATTTTTCGTTCTCCCCGGAGCTGATTTTCGAGTTGCGAGCGAGAGGAGGTGGCGGCAGATAGCGGAGGTGAGACTTTTTGAAAAATATGAGTTTAATAAAGAAGAAAGTATGATGTATGGGCCGCTGCCAAGGGAGAGAACCTACCGGGATCAACCGACTTCGATACCCAGATATTGCATGCGTAATATGTATTATATAAGCAGATGAAGGGAATTGCTACGATATATGTACTGACAAGAAACACTCGCAAACTGCTCAACTCCGATTTTTATGAAACTTTTCAGGTCCGTAGACCAGTCAGGAATTAATAACCACGTTATTGTAACTGCTGAAATTCAACTACAAAACGATAGAAAACAAATACATGTTTATGAAATTAAATTTAATTCAAAACGTAAACGCTTCAAGTCGTCTTCAGCTTGGCAATACGTTATTTATAATATAGAAATAGCAATGATCTCATTCCCCCTTACTATTTTAAGGGTCATAAACAGAAGTTCCTGCTATTTTGTTTCCGTCATTAATGATTCCGTTTTCTGATATGCAAAATTCGGCCGCCCCTATGTCTTAGAAATCACGAAACGAAAAAAACTATTCGAGCAGATAGAGATCTAAGGAAACAGTGCAAATGCTTATACAAACGGTACTATCTTGGAAACGTGTCGTAGCGCAGGCGATATTCAAATGGCATCAATTTCTACGGAATTGCCCCGTATATCCGCCCGCAACCTGGATGCAAGGCCTTTCACTCCCTTCTCGAAGAGGGAGCAAACCGTATTGGCAGATAGCTACAACATCGTTTTACAACCCCTTATCTGAATAAGTTACGGACATCTATTCGCAGTTTCTCTCCTTCGGAACTACGTGTTCGGCAGTGTCATCGATTTCCATGGAAATCCCTCGTTGTTCCTGCTAAAATAGCCTATTCAGGAAAACCGTCTGGAACGAACGATAAAAAACGGACTCTGTATCCACTAGTTCATGGCACAAATTCTCCTCTGCCTTCATGTTTTACTGGTATGACACTGTCCAAACATATATTTCCCTTATTTGTCTAGTAAACAGCAAGCAATCAATTCTTAAAGTTTATAATATTTTCGCGTGTTACTAATCTTATAGTAAAACGTCTGCCGTCCATTTTCTGCAGGGTTCGTGTTCTCATACGGCTGATGCAGATGAATTCAATCGTGTTTTGTTATGTTTCTTTTGATGCTCCGAAAATTGATCGAGTGAATAGGGCATCATCTGGTCTGTTTTATTGCTTACGAAAATTATTTAGTTTTTGAAGCGTGATATACAAAGTGAATCTCGTATCACACCAACATCGAATAATTTGTAAAGTAATTGTTCTGTGAAAAACAAATTTATTTTGTTCAAACAAAAGTTGTATGGTTTTCAGGGGGATATCTTATCGAGATACAGAATTCACCTGAAATTTCTTAAATGTAATGCCCAATATTTCTCCTTAAATTTCGAATCAAATATAATTCTACGTGAAAATATATTGTAACATATGATCTACAATTAATTGGTTACTGTTAATCATAATAACAATAACAATAGTACTTCTGCGGCTTGCTGTATGATTGAATGCTAAGCGTGAGAGAAGGAGCTATGAAAAGGAAAAAGGAGAGAGGAGTGTTTCGTCCTGGGCCTGTTAATGGACTCGTCAATACAAGCAATCCTGTTTTACATTATGAGACATTCGGCAGTTGAACGAGGAGCGTATATATAGGAACGGAAGGTCGGTTGAGCGCTTGTGAGAAAACGGTCCTTCTAGTGGCGAGTACGCGAAGTGTCATATTTTTTCATACAGTAAATTCTTTATAAATTATTTGATATCGTCACATTACGAGACCCACTCTGTACATAAAACCACATTAAAACTGTAGGAACTATCTAAAGTATAGGTATAGAGTACTTCTTTTGCACTTTTATTGAGTTCCAATTAATTGCTTGCAAATTACTAATTTTGGACTTGTACAATTAGTACTCGCTATTGTCGCATTTTGCCTTAATTACGGCCTCTAATAGACGTGGTATGTTATTTATAAGATTTTCCATACAATTTCAATCAATATTTTCAATAGCAGATCTTAAATTATTAAAAACACCCATTTTATTGTCTTGGTCGTTCGACGGAACTGTGAAATCCAATATACACCATAAATTTTGAATTGGATTCATGTCAGAACTTTGTGGCGGCCATTCGACTAATTCCATATTTGAATTTTCTGTTAAAAAATAAATTTTTCTTCTAAATTCAGTTTTACTATTGCCTTTACCAAATTTTTAATTATTATGATACTTATCTGCATTCGTAATCCATCATTTGGTACTATGGTTTCAGTTTCATTGCACGAAAAATGGCCCCACACCACCAAAGAACCGCCATTAAATTTGACTGTGGTTGATGGTTCTAACAAATGATTTCGTATAGGTTTTACTTTTCCTCCCACACTTCTTGCTTTCTTCTAAAATTATATAGGCATGTTATACTTTTTAACAAAAGCTAGACGTTCCTTCAGATTTCTTTTCTAAATATGAGGTTTATGTCTAACACCTACAAGATTTTAGTCCTATCTCGTGCACTTTTCGTTTTGCTGTTTTTGTTGATGTATCTAATCCTAGTGTATTTACGATTTCTCTAAGGCGATTCTTGGACCTCACCGATATTCTCGAACTATTCGATGGTCATTTTGTATAGTAGTACAACGTTTTTGTTCACAGCGTTTTAAATTATCCACATTATCGTGAAATAAATACTTTTTATATCACTTTTTATGTATTTTATCCATTACATTTTTTGATACTTTGTACTTTCAGGCTATAACACGGTAACTTAATTTATTACGATAGTCCGAAAAAATTAAATTACGTATTTCATATAACATTTCTGTAGTTGTTGGTATTTTCATAATGTTTCACACTTAATCTCACTCGAACAAAGTTCGAATAAGCACTGGAGTTCAGTACCTCTGTGTGTAAACATGACCTACATATAACGTTTATACGCATTATTTATTTTACAATAATATGTTAATCGAGTGTCTATTTACTTTTGTCCTATTATAATTGGTTTATTTTATGTTTAAACTCAAGTTGAGTTTGCATAAAGTGTAAATATTAATTTTCATTGTTAATTAAATAATCAACATATTCTAAAGAGAAATAATAAATAAAGCTCAAAGGTATAATATAGATACTAGATTAACTAAATTTCAATGATATCAATTTTCATTGACTGTCCACTTACTTCCACCCCTGACTGTATATCTAAAACTTAACTACCTAAAAATTTTAAAAGATCTAGAATTAGAAATATAATATATGTTTAAGAAATGAATTTAATATTTCTAGCAAGCAAAGATAATTAAAAGCATCTCGACAAAGTATTGTATTCGTAAAATTAAGGGTTAGAAAAATACGTAGGGGATTTTTGTAATATTAATTTTGGTGTGATTGGCGAACATTTGAACTAAAAAGTTCAATTTTATACAAAAAATGAGGCAATCATTTGTCAATAAATAAAGTTAAAATTAACTTATCGAAGATTCCCTACGTATTTCTCTAGCTATACTCATGTAGATTAAGAGAAAATTTTTTGTTTTTTACAGTGGTCTTACCCCTTAACCCAGACCAGGAATGACCTTTTCATAGGTCATCGTATTCGTTTTGAAATACTTTATCAGAATGTAAGTAAAAAAACAGAGATGACCTTCATATCTCCTTGATGCCTCCACCTATCAAAAAACTAGTAACATCGGATAATCAGCCCCTCGATACCAAATAATTATGGCCTGAAGCATTTTTTCCTATCACCAATAGCAGCCAAGTTATTCAGGTTTCAAGTGCCCCACTCTGTATATTTCAACTGTATAATATAAGACATAAAATGCCCCACTGTGCGTCGATACGTGACTGGGTCGGTTCGCGTAGGCGTTATCTAGAGTCGTGTTCGTCAAGTGCACTGCTAAAGTAAAAGTATGTACAGTGCTAGGTAGTCGTCAATGGCGTTTCTTAGCTTATGCATAAAGCTTTTTCGTTACCTTCTTTCGTGTTCCCGTCGAGCCTGCTCCGTTCCCTGTCCCCTTCTCCGTTGGCTTCTCATCTCTCACGATTCCAACCTCCCCCGTTTCATCGAGGCTTCAACCCCTTCATCGACTGGTTGTAGCAGGCAGTGTGTCTCCCTCGCTCGCAAGTGTTTCCGCCAGGATGTATCGCAAAATCTATACCATCAGGGTGCAAGGAGGTGAGACGGGGTGGTGGCAGGGGCACCAGCCAGAGGATGAGACGGAAGAGTGGGCGATGTGGCGGAGGCCAGGGCGGTTTTCGAGAAGGGTGAGCCCCGTCACATTTCACTACAGACTAATAACTTCTGAATATTCATTTCGTGTTTCTCCTTGCCTGCTTGCGTACCCGTAAGCAAGGCTAATGCGACGCTCACAACGCACGCGATTTTCTCTTACCGTAGACCCTTTTTCCCAACATTTTCTTTTTCTTAGTCCCAGGCTTCGGTATTAGAAAGTCTTTAGAAACAATAAACCGTTTCATGATATTAAGTCCCCAATAGAAGACGCAGGTTCTGACATTTCATATTTGATCGTTTAGAGCATTTAGTGCAATTGAAATAAATGGTAACGTACGAAATTACGAAAAATGTAGTTTTATAGAAAAATCGAATGATCCAAAGGTGAGTTTGATAGAAATTTTTGTACAATTACTACTTACCATTCGTTGATCTCATGATTTTAATCGTATTCTCAATTGTGGCAAACAACAGCACGCAACAATCGAAGAAACGTATTCTAAATCATGGATATATCATTTTCATAAGTTTTGTATTTGATATGAAATTAATTTAACTGACGTTTGTTTGTAGCTAGTTGAACGTATCGGTAGATCGAACATTCGAATTGGTAAATTTCGTGTGAGACGAGCTTAAGGAGTACGTAACTCTCCTTCGTCGAAGCGAGAAAAACAGAACAGCTTGAAGGCGAGGGAAAACCGAGAGGCGGTCGTCATGGTAACTATGAATTAAGTAATCAATGAATTATTATTGACATTGATGTTTCCTCCCGACTCCTTGCGATACTTCGAGACATATAAAACGCGTTGCCGATTAATACAGTCGTGAATAAGTTTTACTGAATTAAAAGACGCACAGAGATCCGAGTAATTTCTTTTCGTTTAATAATCGATACAAACGGATATGTAACACGGATAAAATATTAGATCCTGAGCAACGCAAGTTTAATACAGTACGATTTCTAGCTGTTATTTGATTAATTATTTTTACATTAAAACGCTAGTAATGGCCTGATATTAATTAATTACAAGATGCTTGTGCTAACTGTTAATTGTCCGTTCCTCTTCTTTCGTACCCGTCTCTTTTTCTTATCGACAAAGAGTCATAGCTAATTCGAAATGGAACTCGTAGCAAGTGCGATAGGATGCTTGTGTACATGAGGGTGCAGAAGAAAGTCAGGGGTGGCCGGAAGAAAAGCGTGCAGCGGAATGCTTTAGGCCAATAGAAGAGACACCGCGCCTGCTTCAATTCCGCGATCTCTGCGACAAATTAGCACAGACAAATTTCTCCCTTGTCTCGAACCCTCTGTCGTTTCTTCCTTCGTGCGTACTTTGCTGAAATTTCCTCGCGTCCCATCGCTTACCTTAACGAAACATCCGACTCTCTTTCTCGATTCTCTTGATTGAGAAACGTAATTTCCTCTACGACCAATGCCTCGAAGACAACGCCAACAATATATTTCTCAACGACTCGTTTCAATATAATCTTACTTAGATTTCGAAACAGCTTCCCTTTGTGCAAAACCCTTACGCTTACGATTTATTTTCTAGCAAACCTGCCCATTCGAAATTCTGCACACATTTGTTACGAATAAAATTAACATATGTCGCCCACCTTGAAGACTAAACAACCCGAGATAACAGATTTATACATGTGTAATAAAATTCAACGATGCAAACCCAACCTGCTTCAATTTAATTATTCAGAAAGAAACATTTTCAATAGACTCATTTTTTATACATACTAGTTTGTTTAATTTTACACTGTTTGTAATCATGTTCAATAAAATGACAATCGTAAAACCAATATGTGGTATATTATTTGTGATATATTATACATACTAGTTTGTATAATTATATAATATGTGGTATATTATACATACTAGTTTGTATAATTTTACACTGTTTGTAATCATGTACAATAAAATGACAATCGTAAAACCAATATGCAGTATATTATTTGTTTCGTTTTCAACCAGACTGATGTGTATCGATCGAATAAGATTGCAGCGCTTTTGAATCTCATTCGAACGCTTGTTACTTTCTTTCGAATCGGGTCGTCGATGCTTTCTCGACGATAAGATTGGAAAATCTGTACGCTGATATAAAGAGACGCGAGAGAACGAATGAAAATTTTACAACGATAACTGACAATTGTGAATTCGCCCCTTGCTGTCTTCTATAGAGCCGTGGACGACGATGTACCGACCCTCCATTGTCTCCAACGACCCCCCTCCGGTTAGGAAGCGCGCGATAATAAATATAGAGAAAATGAAAAATTATTAAAAACTTCCTTTTTAGCCTTGGTAATCCTCGTCGCCCCCAGAGATGCCGCATTAAAAACCTGCCACCCCTACCTCACCCCGACGACCTCTTTCTCCGCCTCTGCCGTCGCTTTCTCCACCCTTGTCCATCCTAACTCGAGATCCTCGGGGTTGGGCGTCCGGACACGCGAATTATTTATACGCAGAAGTCTCTCTGACGACATTACCGCAGTGTTAGCATTAAATCATAATGTACGACTCGCTGCGAACCACCGTGATTCGTCCTTACGCGCGTTCCTCTGGCAACGGAACCTTTTTGCCAGATTTATGACATCCTTTTCGAAACGTTTGTTAACTTTAACGAAGGCGATTAAGGTAATTAAGAGTTCGTAAAAAATCGAATCTAATCGATTCAAGCAAAAGGATGATAAATATTTTCGCTTATACGATCGTGTTGGACCTAGGACAAAAGGAATAAAGTATGTAAGCGTTATCAAAGATCTTGCAAGCTTTTCAAAGCGTCAGAACGTTATGCAACTACATCCTCTGCAATGTTGCTGAATAGAATCTATTTTTTCCGCGCGAGTATCGGGTACATCTGAATTCATTCTGATGGTAACTTAGCAGGGGAATAAAAGGCTACATCCTTTGCATCCTCGCCCGCCGATTGGATTTACCAATTAATTGCCGGCGAGGGATGAAGCCGGCGGACCGTGGATGAAAGAATAACGACGCGGAAACGAAACGAAATTTAAATATTCTCGCGGTATTGCCGACATTCCTCTGAGCCTTCCCCGGCTCACAGGAAGAGAGGAGCGCGAGCTCGGTGTAATTGCAAAATTGCATTAGCTTTGTGTTCTTCTGCCGTTCGTCCAGACGTAAGAGATACGCGTGTAGAGCACGTTGCATCAGACGATTCATATGGATTTTCATGTTTCGTTCCACCACGAACGATAAGTATCGTTCTTTCAGGTTGACGCCCGACCACGCGAGATAAATCTTTACAAATTTTTGTGTACGGAAGGGGAATCATTATTGCGAATGTACCAGTAGTGATCGCCTAGACGCTAATTATGGAATTGCAGCAGCCGTTTGCTTCCACGTTAGAAGATCGACTAGACTTGCTGTTATTATTATGAATTTTCTCGAGAGAGAATGTTCTTCCTTGCTGATGTTTTCAAGCAAAAATAAAATCACAGAAATTTCGTTTCCCTGTAGGAAATCTATTATACAACGTATCGATCCTCCTACGTGAAACTTTTTCTAAGTTATAACTATAAATATTAAGAACAATTAAACTTTATGTGAACAAGGTATTTTTAGTTTGTGTAATTAATGATAACAATAGTACATCCTCAGTGTATTAAATTTCTAAAAATTATAGAATTAAAATTGATCTCATTGGGGAAATTATAAACGTAGATATACGTAGGATATAGAAACGAGGTACAACTACGAGATGTTACAGATTTTGCATTCGAAATTAACCCTTTTGCAGATCGTATTCACCTTATTATAAATCAAATTCATCCTTTTACAGATCAGATTTACTCTTTCGCAAATCACACTTTTCTAGAAAGTTTCTTTATTGTAATAAAGATAAAATCCGATGTAAAGTTATTATTTCGAAATAAACATTTTACCGCGTGTACGTAATAATATTTAAACAATAACTAACAAAAAAATGACATAAATTTAATAAAATTTATTAATAGAAATTACAAAATTACTATAGTTTTGAGTCATCTGCAAGGTGAGTTTGATCTGTGAAAGGATAAATTTGATTTTCAAAAAGGTTAATGTGAATTAATAATGAAACGATAGTAATAATAATTGAATAATTGTGAGTAATAATTTGACCGGGTAAGGTAGATGAAAACGTTGCCCGTGTCTGTTCTATCTCTTTCGATTTAAAACGGCACACACCGCCGTGAAAATAATTATTCCGGTAACGAGTAATGAATCCCGAGATTATCGCGATACGCTAGACGCGTTCACGAAACATTCGGAGCCCTGGTGCCTTGTCTGGATCCGATTCTCTGTCCAGCGGGAAGTTTTCGAAGGATACGTAATAATCCTCCCCACAATTCCGCGCTCTCGACTCGACGGGACTGGTGTGAGAAAGGTAGCGGAGAAAGGATGGGGTAAAAAGGGGAAAGAGAAAGACGCGGGTGTGTAGGTATGGCCGGGTGCTGTATTAGATTTGCTTTCTAGGACACTTTAATCAAAATGTACCTATGTAAATTTTTGAATACACATCCCTCGTCTCCTGCGATGTTTGTATAGGTCAGGCGAAGGTATTTTCCTGGCGAGCGCCACTGTCGCCGCTCCGTGGCCGCCGTCGCCATTGCGTCCCCGTGAATTAAAGAATTTGCAATTCTGAAATTCAGGTGATCGCATACATACACACCATCCGGTTTTATCTCCGCGACGGCCTTTCGTCTGGGGTAAGTATCGACCGAGGCAGCCTCGAGCAGTGGACCGGGACTCCGCGGAAAAGCGCGGATACAGTGACGTCTGTCTTGGACCGGGGATAATTTTCAAATCCCCATGTTAGCTGTCCGTTGAGATCGATGAATGCCACGTGATTCGAAACGATTTCAAATATTCTAACCGCGCACCGAACGATTTTATTTTTTGGAAGATCGCTTTTACGAGAGCTCGTCGTTCTCCGATACTTTCCAACCGCTTTCTGTATCGCGAAACATTGCGACGCGGAGGAGATGAAAGCCTCGCGAGTCACCAATTTCAAGATAAATTCCAAAGGACAATTACGACATTTTAATTGCACAATACCCAGGCATAGAGGGCGTCGAACGGAGCAGATGGACGACACAGCCAAGGTAAAAAGGAGAAGAGAGGCGACAGAGGAGCCGGGCGGTGGCGGTGGAAGAGGCGAAAGAAGAGGAAGATAGACAAAGGGGTGCGAAGGGGAGTGGGGATGGACGGGTACAAGAAATGACCGACCGAGCACACACGAGTATAATTATAATAACATTACTTGACAGAGATGGCAGCGAGAGCCGAGCCCTGCCGGACAGGCTCTGGCGAGCATTGAAATATTATACCTACCAAAGAGAAAATAATTAAAATTCAACCCTTGCGCTTGCTTGCTTGCTTGCTTGGCTCGCATACGAACGCAGAAACGGCGAACGTGTGCGCGTGTGCGTCGACGTACTTATCCACGTATCCCACCCCATCCCTTCGCGGCCAACCCCTACTCCTTTCCCAAGGATGGGGTTTTCCATATTTTTTCCAACGCTGTAGGCACCAGGTATTCTAGAAACGTTTGTTCGTTACGGACGTGCTTCTGGACGTCGTTCCGCGGTAAGTAGAAAAATCTACCGTGCGCAACTCTCGCGCATCCGATTATCAAATCTCCTCTATAATTTGATATTACAAATATTTTAAAATAATATCTACAGAGGGTTTGTAGCTCTTCCATGTAAAAATATGTCTTATTCTCTGGATGTAACTTTTCTTTCTTATGAATATATGAAACCGATATTTTTTACATTTAAATATGTTTTTTGGAATAGAATGATATGAGTCTCTTTTTTACGTATTTAGATACCAAACAATTTTTCATATTAACAAGACACTCTGTAATTACATTTAATGACATTACGATAAAAATACTTTTAAAAATCTTAAATCCATGTTAATTTCAAAATTAAGAAAAAATAAACAGTTAATTCCTCATTATCGAAAAAAACTGTTCACGTCCAAATTAAACTTTTTACAAATCATATTTACCTTTTTGCAAATCAAATTCATCATTTTTCAAATCAAGCTTTTCTATAGACTTGTTTTATACACTGCAATAAAAATAAAATTCGTTATTATTTCGAAATAAAAATTTTACTGCATATACATACGTAATAATATCTGAACAAAAATTAACATAAAATACTTAGCGTTTTGAGCGCTAGCTTGCTAATTACGAATGAAATCACAAAGAACAACAAAATGACATTCTATTACTTTCGAATCAGCCACAAGGTAAATTTGATCTGTGAAAGGGTGAATTTAATTTGCAACAAGGTTTGCAAAAAAGTGAATATCATCTACAAAATGGTTAATTTGGAGTGCAAAACCTGTTTACGAGTGACGAAACTGCTAACAATAAGAAAAAAGTAAGAATAAAAATATAATCAATAAATATATATCATTTTTTGACCGAGTGTATACGTATGAAACGTATTTATTGATATACAGGTCCTCGAGTAGACGATTTACTACGACGATATAAGAAATTTCGGCTAATGTACAATCCCCTAAGTTGGTGCAACCACCGATCGAGGGACATGAAACTCCGATGTCGCGTAGTCAGGAAACTTCTTACCCGTATAAGTGCAATACTGGCACTTCGGTCAAATATGCGTTAATAAAGCCCTATTAATCTCGGAGGGAAAGATAGAGCGATATTATCGAGCGACGTCCTCGGTGAACGTCGGTTCACTTCCGTCGTAACTTTTTCATGAATAATCCCGTGGCTAATTTGAATAAATTATAACAGGCAGGCGTTTGACTGGTCTCGAATTCTCGGCGGTGCTATTGATAGCTGTGAAAACGGAACAGAAGGGGGGGATATTCTCTTCGGCTTCCATTAATTCTTTTGTCTTCCGTTTGCGGGCAGAAGTGATTTTCAAGGACTTTTTTTATGGGTAATCCATTAAAATATCAATTAGAACGTACTGGTACCCGGGTTGCTTCACCCTTGGATCGACGCCTTTTCTTCGTTCTCTCCTTGTTGACGTTGAATCAGCCCATGTAGTTGCACGAACGTACCACGGCAAGATCGAGTCAGTTCATTGTGTCAAAGAAAGTAAAAAGGAAAGGAGACCCGCGAAATGGGAAAACGCTTCGTGCTTACCGATACATTCTCAAGTGGCTATAAAGTATTCAAGCTCTTCTCAGCGCGATATAAACCATTTTATGCCATTGACAGGCTATGAAAACTTTACGGTGAAAAAGGGGGATAATGTTTTTCTTTATTTGGAAACAATATAAAGAAAATCTTATTGAAAAAATTGTATTAATTCTAAAAATATTATCTCTAGAGTCTCGACGCATTAGGCTAAACTTTGAACGTGTTTCCCTCGAAACTTTATTTTTTTACTGGCGTCTTGAAGAATTCAAATACCTTTTATCAAATTTATATGGATTTTTTTCTTATTATCAATTTGCAATTTTTCCTTTTAAATAAAATAAATTGTAGTTATTCTGTGTGACATTATTCAAACATTTACAGATTGTTTAAAGAGTTACTATAGAAGGTAGAAATTTTTGCACTTTCAATTTTACACTTTCAATCACTAATTATAATTATTCAGAGGATACTTGTTCACATCCTATGGAGCACAGTTTGAGAAACGCTGTAGAACTGTATTTGTTGACAAATAACCGTTCCCCCTTTAGGCTAATTTTAGACTGCGAAGAAGCATTCTATTTAGAAAGCAGTATCGTAGTCATGGATTGTGAACAGGCATGCCTGAAGTATCCAGTTCCTTCACAGCCGATAGCATCTATGAAGCCATCGAACCTCGAATGGAAGATTCTGGAGTTGAATGGAAGAATCGAGGGTTGTCGCCGCAAGCTTGAATGCAGAAAGTAAGGGAGCGAGTGAGGGATGGAGAGAGGGGGATCGTTGTCTGCGAGTGTTATTTGTACCGTATCGAAGAATCCTTCGACTTCAACTCCACCCCCGAACCGACTCACCATTTTCCCGTCTCGTTTCGTTTCTCCGGCGACAAATAAGCAACACAGCGAACATGGCCCTATCTCGCGCCAGGAATGACTCGCGTCGGAAGCTTTCCAAGGACTTGATTCCGTGTCCCTCCGCTGAAATTTATCTTCTTCGACCCCACCTACCTGATGTCCTTTTAAATTCGAATCGGATTCTTATCTTCGTCCATCCGCCATACTATAATTGTAATTGCGATGCAGCAACTTGTCCTGGCCTCAGTGATAAATGTATAAGAACGAGCGTTTCTCTGGTTCGTCAGTGAGATAAAACGAGTTTTCTACGAAACAAGAACAATTTCTTCGATTCTACGTGTTAACGCTTGATCGACCGACAGTATTTTGAAAAATTTCAGAACCTTCACATTTTCTAGTACTTTTATTTGAAATAATGTTGATAAACTGATAAAATGTTTCAGAAGTGAGACGATTATGGTTATATAAATATTCTTCAAATAAAAGTTATATCAATGAGCCTAGTGTTGAATTTTCCCATTTTCACTGGAATTATTATTGCCTTTGCTATTATTATTCTACGTATAATCATTATTTTTGAATTTATATACTGCCACATCATTTGACATTTGTTTTAGCGCGAAAAAAAGATATATTAAACATTTGATGGCGTATTTGCTATTTTATAGCTTTGTTAAATACACTAACATCATTTATAGGTTTCTAAATACTAGAGTTTATTCGGTATAAGTGTTTGAAAAGAAAGTTATAAGCTTAGTGCGCTGGTCACCAGCGATCGTCCTATTGTTTTATGCTGTATAAATGATACAAAGATAATATGTAAGCCCTTTTTTAACGTTTAAATTGAAACAAAACAAATTAAGATAAAAAGAGCTCAGGCAATCGGTTCAACTTTCTACCTTCTAAGTAACAAAAAAATTAAATCGGAATTGAGAGAAAACCATAGAACTTAGGGAAAATTGTCAGATCATTATTTTAATTAGATTATTTTGGTTCGGGGATGAACTATCGATATCTTCGAACGAATTGCAACGAGAACCGAAGTGCTACAGATAATGATACGGTTTGTATTCATTTTGTCGCTGGTAAACCGAGTAGAAGTACGAGTGGAGGATGGGTGACACGTTATAGTGATACCGCAAAGTTTTATAGGAGACTAGGGAAGATCAGGAGTATGGGGAAAATTGAAAATGAGCATAAAAAGTATAAAAAGCGAGGCACAAGGCAGATTGCCGTGGAACATTCTTCGGCAAAGGGGCAATTCATTTTCGTATGCTATATCAATTTCTTGCTTCGCCTCCTTTCCTCGTCGTCGCCCCTCTGCCGCGTCGCTGTTCCCCTCTTAACCGTCGCCTTCCTCTTCCACGATGCTCCCAACCTTCGATCTATACTCGTTTCATCCCTTAAAACTGTTAACTCCGGCAGACATCAAGGGGAATGCGAATTAGCCCAGCTGTCTTATCCGCGCCGATAAAAATGACGATGAAAAAGCCGAGGCGTGCTCGTTCCGCTGTTCCTGTTGGTCTCGAGTCTCGTCTCGTGAAACTTATATCTTAATCGATTCCTGGTTCCCTTCCATCGTTTAAAAATTTCATGTCTAAATACCCTGCGCATCTCTTTGAACCTGCCTGCAAGACGACCTGCAAACAACATCCGCCGGAATAAAGGAATTTCATTTCAGCTCCGCTGGATTTAATTTATATCAAGTACACGAACCTTCGATAGGGGATTGAACGAAGTTTAAACCTTCTCGGGGACAACATATCCACTGTCTCGAGCCAATTAGGAAGTCTGATGCGTTGATATCAAAAGGAACAACGTTAAAAATTTACCATTTTTTGCACTCATTGTAATATCAACAAGTATATATTTTTTTAATTTAAACATTTGTACACAGAGCACGTGCAACTAAACGGAACGACTATTGTTTTTTGATTCCATGTCACGTACAAATGCTTGTTACCTGAGAATTTTTCCTTTCTCAACGAGTACCAAGAGTGACCATTTTCGAGCCTCGTTCTTTAACAGACAATAAGATTTTCAAACTGACCGTTCGTTGGATAAAGGAAACTTCTCTCGCGTCCTAGTCCTGTAGATATAAACGTAAAGGGTTGCCGTAGGAAAGTCGGGTCGCAATCGATCATGCATTATAGACTGGAAGCTGACAGCCGGTGATAGATCGTGGTAATTAAATAACTCGTTGCGATCAGGCCGTTCTCTAGATTCGGTCATGGTAACAGAGGAACAGGGAGGGGGTTAGTAACAAGAGGGTTCAGCAGCATGTGCACGTCGTTCCTGGACGGGGTGTAATTGACAAGGCAATTGATAATCGCTGTCGAGTTGACAGTATCTCCCAGAATTAGCGCCACGCGAGCTTCAAGCCTTCCGACAAATTAACGAGGAAATTACTAAGACGATGGTCAAAGAATTTGGCATTGTCGCTGATAGTTGCTTCAGGTATCTTTTAAAAACGAAATAAAAGTACTTGAGTCATAGATCACTATACTATTTTAAGCAGTAAATTATTAAAAGCGTATAGATATTATGAGTCTTGAAACTGGATTTAATATTTCTCCCGTGTAAAATATTTACAAAATATGAATTCAAGATCGATGTTTTACGGTATGTTTTGATTTAACGAGAATATTATTGGAAATCTTATAAAAAAAAATACAAAAACTGAAACGACTAATGTAAAATAAACGTTATTGTGCCTGTGGAAGTATAAAGAATTCACCCGAAGATTCTGGAATTTTCCATTATATCCAGATACGTACATGTTTAAAGAAAGGACGGCGTCCTAACAACCGCCACAACGAGGCGTGATCGCTAGTGAACGCAGTCGTTATGCGAATATCGCTCTGCAGATCTCAGAGAATGAAGATCATTCTTAGAATACAGTGTTTTTCATCGAATATCCCATAATATCCAATAAATACTAATATAAGGAAAAGAAAATAGCAAGTTCAAGTAATGCTGACAACCCTTACTAAATCAGACTTAGCTTCGCAAGTATTTTCTATAAAAAAATTGAATTATCTAAATTATTAGAAAGGATTACAGGAACGAGTGTTCCCTTATTTCACATGCAGGTCGAGTTACCGTGCACTATATCAATTTTCATTAGTACCCGCCCCATGCAGCGGCCAAGTTCTCGTGCTGTTCAAGCGATATCAATGGTCAGCTTATCGGAAAATTGAGAGTCAAGACCGGTAAGGCACGCACGATCTAATTAATAATCACCGAGGTCGGGTCGAGTCGAGTCGACTCGCGGTCCAGCGACGTTTAATTATTTCGACGTGAAATATGTATGGCGGGTGGCTCGCGAAAGGCGAGAGGGCTTAGTCGAAACGGGTGCACGATGGTCGTGCAACCTTATTCGCCATTGTCGACGACCGAGGAGTTGGCCGAAAGGGTGGTCGCCCGGAAAACGAGTGGAGGTAGGCGCCGGCGACGGCGAAACATACTGGCTTCTGTTTAATTTCATTTTTAACTTGAGGCTATATTTAATTAAGAAATATCACGAAACGCAGTATATATACACGGGGCGCCAAGCGAGGGGGGTAGTTTGCTACACCCTCTTCGTCGCACTCGTCGCGCCGAGGCGGTTGAGTCAAGACCAAACGTAAATTAAAAAATACTCAGACATTTTTAAATTTGCAAAATAAACCCAAGAAAGTGTGGAGGCCTAAGGAAGATATTAAACCCACCGACTCGATGGCGTTTAGAATATTTCTTTCCACGTGGCTAACGTGAAATCGAGCGTTGATCATTCGGATGTAACGTATCGCATTAAATTATATTTGTCGAAGGAAGTATGATTTTGAGAAGTATTTCTCACCGTTATTTTTAAAATGCATTAAATGAAAACTGCATTAATAACTTTTCTCATGATCACAATTTTATTTAGCGAAGCCTTAGTTACTAAGAATAGACCGATCAGCTAGTTTCCAATAAATGATCGAGTTCATAACAATGTCAAAAAATTTGAGAGATACAATTTTGTTTGCATCATTTTATATACATGTCAAATTTAAACACATACAGAATATAGAAGAAATTATCATGTGAAATAGTAGTATATGATAATCATATAATTTTTTATTGAAAACATATAGGGTAAGTTAGTATAAGATTGAAAATTCGCAAATTCAGTCCGGGACGGGTGTACATCCGAAGGTTAGAGAGGTTAATAGGAAACATAATGACAGGTACTGTAGGTACCTATAGAATTGCATATACAGCTCGTTTGAAACTTGTATGTATTCTCAGAATGAAGGTCTGTAGACAGAATCGTAACGCTAATAAATGTATTACTCGATTTGATTTCTTTTTAATTGTATTGCACAGAAAATGGAAGTCTTAAGTTCAAAGATATTGCACGGAATGTTGAAATCGGGCCTTGCAATCGATAGGATAGTCACGTTGAGAATATGTCGAAAGATCCCCCAAGTGAGGTTTTCTTATTCGAAGGGATAACTGCGATGGCGCACCTTTCCCTTGGCGCGTGGGGTGGTAGAGATAGGGGGACCAATTTTCACAGCGGCGAGATATATCCGGAGGTCTCCGAGTACCGAAGGGTTGGCGGCAAAGATCACAAGTAATTGAATGGGGGAGAGAGGGGGCGGTTTCGCTCCAACCCCCGCGAGTGTTCAACCAATTAATCCACTTCAATCCAGAAAGCAGCTCCGTGAACATCGAGGAACCTTTTTTTCTCTATTATGTTGCAGACACGCCAAGATGTATTAAGATCGAAAGAGACACCTTTGGGATTTAAAATATCTTTGTGGTTGGTTTCTCTCATTCCTTGTTCGTATTTCTATTGGTCTTGATACATGCTCTGAACATAGAAGGGTATCAAGGCGGAAGAAGTAACGTCTGCGTTCAAGACCGTAGAAAATTCTATAGATTCCATTCTACCAATCTCTCAGAAGCGACATTCGCGAATGAGCAGAAACAGGAATTAGAAGCACGCCAATTAAAGCCAAATATTATCTACAATCGGTCGAACACGCGTGGTCAAACTGGTATCATCCCAGATTGGACATCTACGGGAGGAGGAATTCGATGGGCAGCCGCTTCTGGAAACGTCTGTGGTATCAAAGCGATCCCGCAACACCAATTAAGTCCCTTTCAGGGCAGATCGTGGGGATGGTCTGGCCAATAAAATAAAGTAAATCCGCGTCTGGCCTAATCTCACACATAGAGAGGTATAAAGAGGGAAAGAGTTTTCTCGCCAGTACGTAAAGTAACGATTACCAGATATTCCTGAGATACGGCAGAAAGAGATTTTAACTCAGCCCGCCGCAAATCCTGGGTGTATCCCCTAATAATACTCAATTCTGGTGTGGATTAATAGCGATTTACTCCCTCTCCTTCTGTGTCGCGACCAAAAGTGTCTTCCATACGATCTGTGACGCAGATCTCGAGTTCTGGAGTTCTACTACTGTCGAACACGTGCTGGGTTTGTACGATATACAGATCGTTCAAAATTATAAAAACAATTACAATACAATAATGAACATTAAAGAGGTTTTTCGTAAGCAACGATAGTGTCAACGACTGAAAAATATTCTTGCGATCGTGTTATTTAGACCATGGCCTCCTCTACGCAAAGTATGTGAAAATAGAGTTTAAAAGATCGATAAGAATCTAAGTATCTAACAACCTCAGTTTTCTGCTTTACAATCTATTGATAACTAGGGCATACATATACCTTGTGGAAACTGAAAATAAATAAGTAGAGAATCCCATTAACAAATCGTTTAAACCAACAGTCAGATGGCCGACAATTAGTTTATTGCTGATCGTGAATAACGTTTGCTCGATCTTTGATCCAGATCTCCGTAGAAAATCGGTCGACGGTAATATTACTCGTTCTGCGGTACCAAAGAACGGAAAACGATAAATCGCTGCCATCGATTACTCAGCAATCAAAACATCCTCGAAAGTTGTTCTTATCGCGCAAATGCGAAGTTATGCGAACGAAACGACCGCCGGGGAAGTTTGTCGCAGGTAGCTCTCTATTGACGGGCAGCACGGTGACGAAGAAAAGACGAAGTTTATGGTAGATGGTAACGGGCCCCGGTGTACAGATTGTCGAATCGGGAAAGGACAGGAGAGGGCAGCATGCTAATTTATGGCACCCTGGCGTTCCATTACGAATATTTATCCGCGGTGAGTTTAATCTAAACTTGGAGAGTCCTCCTCGCCGTCTTCCCCGCCCCTTCACCGTTCTACCATCACCTTTCGAGGGTGCGAGTCATCTTTCTCCATCCACGACCGTCGTCTACTTTCTCATCCTCCAACAACAGAAATCCTCGGCACCTTAACGATGTATTGTCTCTGCAACTTATCAAAACAATTCGTTGAACTACTATTTCGTGCTCTCCGTCGACGGAACATTGTTTCATCCGTTACTGATTAAACGAGCTTAGACGGTGTGCAAGATGCCTGCTCCACGTCGTCTCGATAAACCTCGACTGACAAGCTGCGAGATTCGGTCTTTTATTCTTGATAGTGGTATTAACATTCAACGCTTTCAGCCGGATCAGTCTTGATACCAGATACAACGTGTCTGCTACTTCGAATTTTTCAAATTGAATATATTCACATTCGACGATTATACCCAATTAAGGAGAGATTCTCGTCTGAGAGGTTTAAAAAATTATTCTTTTAGTAAATAGTTTTTGAGGTAAAGAACATGTTCTTAAAATTTTAAATCGATACTCGAAATCTAAACAGTGCTACAGGAAAGTTTCTAATCGCGTGTCGACCAGGTAGGTAAAAATACATAGGGCAGGGTCGAGCAACGGTAGCAGTAAAAGCTTTCTAAAAGTCTATTTTTTCGATATATCTGTTCGTTACATTTTAGTTTCAAGACTTCTCATTCGAGTGTCGAAATTTCGCCGTTACAGACGTGTTGTGCTCCGATAATAAGTACGTTCGCTTGCGAAAATGATTCGGAAAGAAAGTAAAAACAATTTCAAAGCGTTATTCAAGACCACGCATTTTTCTTAAAACATGTTTTTTCAAACTGGTATAACGCGTAACTCATACAGTATTAAGTCGATCCAATTCTCTCTTTGCATACATATAAAGAATTAAATTCTCCATCGGTTGAACTAAAAAAATTTTCATCTTTTTCAAATTATCTTTATTACATCATGAAAACAAATTTTTCTTCAAATAAATGGTACTGCTTCTTATAAGTTCCACCATTTTTACAAATTTAGTATGTTTTACATTTTCTTAGTACAGTCAGTGCGTAATGATATAGAGTAACTAAACGTTTTCGAATTTTTCCTTTTGGACGATTTTCAAGAACTCTGAAACTTCCACCGTTTGACGCATTTGACGCCAGAGTCAACTGTATATAATGTAATAAATTTGTTTTCTATCTTTAATAAGTACATAAATATAGATAAAAGAATTTATTATATTTTTTTCAATCCTGTCCTCAAAAAAAATCCTAAAGATTAACTTTATTTTAAGTACTGAGACAAGAATCTCTTCTTAATGTATGTCGCCAAACAAAGATCAAATTATTTTTATTTTTACTTGGAAAGAATCAGTCAATTTATTGATCTAAAATAGAGTTTTACTCTCTCTCAGATCTGTATTTTAATGTCGTTAAGCAGACTGTACATTACAATGTACGTAGATGTTAATATTTTAATACGAACGACGCTCCAGAGGCTTCGATGTGCATACATTAAGATGCTTTCATGATAAGAAAAGGAATATCTCGAGGAAAGAAATATTCGAAAAATGTTGAATTTACATAAGTTTTTCTTTATCATTACCTATAAGCGTTTCGTATCTCTGTCGAAGGAATGTACGAATTGTTTGCGATGTCCCCTTAATCGTTAAACGTGTCTACCGAAAATAATAGCAAGACGTCAACTTAGCGATCGAAGTCTCGTAAGCAGGCTCGTAACGTTCTACTAACATGATAATCTTTCGAAAAGCGGCGTGCGTTAATTTCAGGGCGTACCTTCGTCGGTTCTCCTGGTTATCTCCTTATTTCTCGCCACCCTATTTTTCCGAAGCTTCTTTGCATATTAACAATATCGCTGTTCGAAGAGACGGGGCAGTTTTAGGATAAAAAATTATGGAGACAGGCGCACCCCTCGAATCGTTTTCCATCCTGCTTCCTTTTCCCGCCGGCTCTACGTATTTTTCTTCATCTTCTTGGACACTCTGAGCCACCCCCGCCCCGATCTCGATCCCGAGCCTTTTTTTACGATACTACCAATTACACGCCCGTTTGAATTCACTATCCGACCGAGGCGAATACCCTGATATAAATTTTTATCGTTCGGTGCGGGGTTCTGTTCGCTGCATTTCCTGTTTCTGTTTTACGACAGTCTCTACTCCAACGCGAAACGACTACGCCGTTCATAATTTTTATCCCCGTCGACTGCAACCATTTTCGATGCAAGAAGTATATGCAATTGTGTTGCAATTTTTAAAACTGCACGCCCCAAAAACTACACCCTTGATTCTCGAATTAGAAAGATGCAAGAAGTAGAAAGCAAATATTCTTCCGATCTTTCTTTTTACGATATTCCCATTAACGTGTTTGGAATATTTTTCCCTTATGTTTATATGTATACTGCTTTAATTTTTTAACACCGAGAATAATTTTAAATAAAAATTAAACATATTTGGGGTTTTTGCATGTTTCTAAAAGTACATTCGATATTTTATCCTGAGCTTCTAATCACCTGATTTTATCAAAGAGACTCGAAAAACGTCGATGAAATCTGTTAGTCTTCGAGAAGAATCGCCTGGCCAGGTTTGCCAAGTTTCCATCCATTGAGCGAGACAGGCGTTATTCTCTTTAATACAGTGTCAAACCTTCGAATATGAACGGTAAATGTGACAAAGCATTCGCGTAAGGTTTCCGAGGGGCGATATTACTCTGTAATAGATATTACGTCTACCTGCTCGCATATTAGATTTTAATATAGAAGATACGAGCAACGCCGAATACTTTTTCCTTTGTGAAAAATTCACATCGGCTGCAGGTTTTAATACGTAATACCGTCGGCAGACGCCACGTCGAGCGTGTTAGATGTGTACGTACATGCAACGGGGGTATCGAACGTAGAAGAGATACCGCGACGCCTCCGATGAAACGTACGCCTACGTCGTAGCAATTGGAATATGCACGAGGTGTACAACATTTCGTCTTACGTGCTTTGGAAGTCTCATTGCGTTTGGTTTAATTAATCTTCTTATCAGTTTCACGTTAACATCGATGCCGACAGACATATTGCTACAAGAAATGAGCACGTGTTGATTTTACTCTTTAATTTTGGTAGAGTATGGCAAACATCAAGGGGCCATTCTACTTTGTAGGCAAGAAAAAATGATGTTTCTTTGTGATTCTTTTTGCGAGCTATTAAAGAGCGATTAATTCCGGGTTTTGTGCATATATTTATTATATATTTATCTATATTTACGAATTTTTGCAACGCATGATATCTATTGATTACACAGTTTTTGTTGATCAACGAACAACAGTTTTTACGTACAGCGCCCAACTGCGTAGGTAATATTTTGCGAACAAGTTATCCGACATCCAAAAACCAAAGATATTCTTAATACAGATAAGTTTGGTTATCGCATGAACTAAGATCTTTTCAACAAAAATGGAAAATAGCACATGGTAGCTATTTTACGAAAAGGTACTGAATATTTTCATATATTCGGTTGCTTTTTTGTTAATAAAAGAAAAAGTATTGCATATATCGCAGTTATCGTAATGCATGCTATAGAGAGACCAGTTCTAAAGATACTGCATAAATTTGATGTTCATATCTTGAATAATTTTCATGTTATTGTTTACGTAATGCCGAAAAATGTAGTTTCGAGAAAAACAGCTTTAAAGTTTTACGTCCAGTTGTTATACCTGCGGGTGGTACATTTCAACAGGCTATAACTTCGTCAGTTTTCCGAATTTCAATTTAATATTTGGTAGATATATTTTCCAGACTACATACTAAAAGAAAATGCAAAAAAAATGCGATTTTTTCAACCGCACAAAGTAGAAAGACCCCTTTGAAACGTTGTTCTGTCATGTAGCCTAATATTTTATTATTATTACCGCTATTTCTGGTTAAAAGGGTTCTCGGCTATCCTGGGAGTCATGCGAGACCTTCTTATTTTAAAGTTTTTAATAAATGAATATTGGACGAAATTAACACTAAACCTACTGTGACCGGTCAAATGACCATTTTTTAAATTTCATTTAGAATTTCTAATACGCAATATTATTTCAGCGCCATTTAACTTCACGACTTTTCTTATAGTATACGAACAATGAATTTTACAATACTCACTTCTATTCTTATTGTTTATTTTCTGAGATAAATATGTAGTCTGTCTTGCCTACTACGACTGGTTGAATAATTTATATTTGTTTGTAAAAAACTGAACAATATTTGGTTCCAAATTCTGGTTAGCTTCTGATGTAAATAGGAAATATATGTATAGCAAAGATGAAAGGAGTGGATCTACAGTTTCCACTGTCTTAAAACAATCTAACAACGTGTATTAAAAATAGTTAAACTTTAGACGCATGAAGTTTCAAAACTACTCGTGTTTTCTGCATAACTGAGTCATCGTTGGAAGCGGTAAACCTTCCCCTTTAAAATGGTTTCTGGTTTTTGTCGATCCGACTTTCCGTTTTCGAGATATCGCAATTTATGTAAAAGGTAATTTTTTTAATTCGACTATCTCTGTCTTCGTCTAGCGGAGTCGGACCTCTTTGTCGCACGTGCGTGGTACTGAATTACCCTGCGTACGTGACTGTCGTAACCCAGTTTCGGCGTAGTATTTCCAAGAATTTACTACGCACTGTTTACTATCTACGCGCGCGCGAGAACAATGAACTCGCGAGCGCAACGAAACGTAAACAAATCCTATCTTCGAAACTAGCCACCGCATCGACTTGAAATTAAAATCGCTATATCTCCGGAACTAATAAAGTTATCGACTTGTTCGAACGCACGTTTTAAAGGGCATTTCATCCCCTACCTAATAATCATATCACCTACTGTAATTTTTGCTATCTTCTACGTTTATTTTGAAATTTACTTTGACATTACATACCCAAAAGAGTTTTAACAATTCCTACTGATCGTACGACTAGTATATGATAAAACTGGACCATAAATCGTTTATTTAATTGAAAATGGATTTAAATACAGGATGTTTGCGTAATTACTAGCCAGCGCTATGTCTTAAATAGTTTTTTTCTCTAAAACTAACTACGATATCGACTTGGAACAAAATTTGTTTTCAAGGGCGTTTTATCTTCTATCCGATGAAAATTAAAAAATTTTTTAACATAAAAGAGAAGGATATCTTACGAATAAACATCAAAACACAACTTTCTATACATATAATGCAAAAATTAGAAGTACGTTGCCTTGTAAAAGAGAAAAAGAAAGACTGGTCATTTGACCGGTTATGGTAGGAATGGGTATACACGAAGTGTCGGTAGATTTAGTATTAAGAAAAAGTTAAGTTGGTTATTAGACAGAGCTTTTCGTTATACGTAGAATAACCGAGCAGGGGTGATTTTTTATGAAACAGTAAGTCGAAAGGAAAGAATAAAGTTTTTTCGTTCGGAGCTTCGTTTTCGAGAAAATCGAGTTTGAGAATTTATCGGGGCCGCGTGCCATAGAGCCTGACTTCGGCGTCGGCGTAAGTAGAAACAATGATTAATGGTCAGACGCACCAGCCAAATCGTATTCAATCGCACGCGTTTCTCCGACAAATTTTCAAATACAATTATGTCATGAACGAGGCACCATATAAACAAATTTTGTTCTATATGTTTGACTTAGATTTCCACGAGGAATGATCCATGAATAACGGAACGAAGGAAAGGAAATGTTTTGTATGCAAAACAACTTCCAAAAAACAATGTAGGAAATGCCGGACTATACGTTGGTAGCGTCCCTTCCTGGCGTGAATAGTATCTATGAATTTATGAATTTCTGTTGTTTTATAAGTGTGTTTATACAATTGTATTAATTCCTATAACACTTCAAATATTGCGTACCTTATATACCATTATTTTCGAATTAAAATTTGAATGTAAATCTTTGCATTAACAGAAAATATATGTTTTGCTATAATCTTAGAATTCTTATGATTATTAACACGAGGTTTACGGACTGTTGTTGCGCATATTTTTATTGTAATTCGCTGTGTTAACAGTTACATTAAAATACAGTTGTTCTTTTAATTAGGGTATATATATTCATATCGTTACATCAATTAAATTCAATATAAATTGCTAATAAATACTATTTATGAGTTCTGTAACGTTAGGTTTAGAATTTGAATGCGTCAAATTAACACCTTCCGTAAACCTAGTATTAAACAATTGAAAATATTGAAAAGTTTCCTTTCTAGAAGGAAATAGAGTTTTCTTTTATGCATACGTATGTTTAGCGTCGCATCGACTACACCCAGCGACGGATATAGGGTGAAGGGAGGTACGCAAACCCTTCGACTGGTAAAAAAATTCTATTATTCGAGTTTGCATTGTTCATTATTTGGTTGAAATTCCAAACATGGTTTATTGGAGGATTGTTTAGAATGCGTTTATTTTTTAATATTACTTAAATTACTTAACTCCACATAATTTGGTCATCTGGCAATTTTACTTCTTACTACCTTTCAACAATAGGAAGTGACATGTATTAAAGTCATTACGCGACAAAGCCATAGCCATAGACATGAAGCCATTAGTTTTCAAGGGATAATTTGGGTCCAGCTACCTGCCCCTTGGCACTGCGAACCACTACCCCCGTACGAACCAGCAGTGGGTGAGATTTGAAGACCAGGGAAAACTGGCCCATAAGGGATGGGCAAACTGGGATTTGCGAATTAAAACACCTCCCACAATTCAATTTCGTATTTAAGAAGGACAGAACCGGACGAACTGAGAGTATAAGTCAGAATACAAGAACAGAATACGAATAGAACAGTATACAAGAGAATAGAGTACGAAGAGAATGCAAGTTTAATGGATTAAATCTCAAGAACTTTGACGAACCATTTATATATCATGTTACATTTCTGTTAACACATTATAACTTTATATATTCAAATAGTTAAAGAAAGTATTGTGTTTGTAAATAGGTGTTATATTATCTATTTGCTACATAAATCGGCTCCACGAACTTTGTGGGAGCCAACATTATTTCTAAGTGATTTTGAAAATTATATGGAGATTCATACGGGAACGAGTCTAAACGGGAATCCGCATATATCCTGGAATCGAACCACGATCCTCGAGCAAAAGGGCGGTCGCCTGTGGCCTCAGACTTCAGCCGGTGTTTTTATTTACACCGCATTATTTACTTGCCGTGTATCCTGCGAACGAACGGCAGTATAAAGCGGTTGGAGGAGACTCGGATATAAGCACACAAGCCGGTTCATTAGAGACATTTGAGCTCCTCGCGAGGATGGCGGCCTGGAATGGGTGGACGGGTGGTTCTGGCTGCAAGAGAGAAACGGGTGGCGTCGTGGGGTGGGTTTGAGGGGTCTCGCTGGGGTGGTTGGGTGGAAACAGACAAAATCAACAACGAGTAACGAGAACTCCGCGATATTAATCCACTCGTCGAGTTTTCAAACTTCCTACAAAGGCACCGCACCCCATACCCACCCTCCTCGTTCGCCATACCACCCCCTCCCTCCCACCCCAGAGCCCACTAGCTTCACCTTTCTCTCGCAGTCTGTATGTTTGCAAACGAAACCATAATCAATATTTTATCACTGCAACGCAAATTGCCTGCCGATTACGAGATCACTACTGAAATGTCACTTAAATCATACGAGCTTGCTAACGACAATTTCGTTTACGTACAGGGAAGGTTTACGTAGATGAAATTCATTGGCTAGGACATACATACCGATTGTCTACGATTAACTGTATTCTAATGGTCCATTACGCTCAGATCGTAAATTATCGACAAAACAAATTAACTGTATTGCCTCCAATCACATAAATTGTCATTATTGGCTAAGTCGACTACATGCACAAGTATATCGCGTGATAAAAGATCGAACCACTGACCAATAAAAAGAAAAACAATTTTTTGAATTTTTGTAGGTTCGAGTCATTTTTTTACTTGTTGACAAACGATGAATGATCGTTAAAATTTTAATATTTCTATTTCTGTTCATAATTTATCAAATAGAGCACAAGCCTATACGACTTTTCGATGTCATTGATTTAGTTAAAGTGTAGGTGAATCGTTTAGTCGTCCGAAGTGTCAGTGACTTACGACGGTTAGTCATCGCCTTCAATTGACCCGAGATGATCGTCTCGGGTATTCTTGTACGGTCTCGGTGTCAATTGTGGCACGCGCCAACGATTCATGCTCTTCGTGATCGACTCGCGAACGATCACGGCGGATCACGTCATCGTCGAATGGTCTCCAATGATCGAGGACGCGCGACAGATCGTAAAGTATCGTATGTATTTTTAGTCCGTGTATTATTGGCTCGGATATTACGACGTGGACGCGAAGAATAGACACGAATAAGCAGCGAATACGTAATATCAAGCAACTACACTTAACAGATGTCGTCGATTCATTTTCTTCTCTTTTCACAACACCCACGTACCCTACAATTCCTCCCCGAATTTTAAATTTCATTCAGCCAACCTATAATTCATTTTTCCACTTTCTTTTTTTTTTAACGTGGAACTTTCTATACGATTCTGCCTCAATGTTATTATTAAACATAAACTGAAATGTGGCTTTGGATCACACGCCAAGTTTGAGTAATTATGAGAACTGTAAGTTGACTTATATAATAATGACATTTTGAGTATTATTAAATTATAAAACACACTTATTAATATGTTATAAAATATATAACATTACACTATTATAAAAATTAAAAACGACCTTCTCTATGGTTACTCAAACTTGGTATGTGACAGTCACATCTTGGTAGAATTAAAATTAAGCACATATTATCACTTTCGCGTTAAATTGTAGCATTTAGAATTCATTTTAACCCTTATGCCAATAACAAACGCCTCGTATGAATGAATAAAGCATAAAGAAATGATATTGCTCCCATACTTCACTTAACTTTTTTCCAGACCCTTTTACATTTTGGAAGAAATAGTAATATTGAAATTGCTTAAAAACTTTTCCACGTTATTTGAATACTATAAACATGTTCCAATATTTTTCTGTTTCGATAATGATGAATTTGTCGCATTGTTAACCATTACGTACACAAATACAGTCGTCTTTGAACAAAAAATTGAACTAGAAAATGTTGGAATTTATAACAGAACCGAATGCTAAAATGTTCGTTAGTTTTTTAATAATATACTTGATATTTTTGCTAATTAAATTTCTTAAAATTAACTTTAAAGCCCAATCGATGAATATGGATCGAATATTATTAAGTTGTTAAATATAAATACTAACTAAACTTTGGCTTTACCAAGAGTTCAGTTGTGGAAACTGCACAGTTTACTGCTTAATATTGGTTTGGGCTTACCGATAAATATCTTCAAACTATTCCTAAAAATGTGTATCGGGCAAAAATATACCGAATGAAAATACATAAAAGAAACGCTAGATTCTAATTTACTACGTTAAATTCCAGATGGAACGCTCATTATACGCAAGCTGTTCGCGTATAGAAGACAACGTTTCCTTGATATAATCAACATTGGGTTCGTGGTAGCGAAAATCACATATTACCTGTAAAAAATTGAGGAAACATTCCACTACCTTATGTTGGGAGTTTACACAGGATGCCCGAGGAAACCGGAGAAATTACGAATTGAATGCATTAAGATAATTAATTATAAAATTCACGGAGAAAGGCGGGACGAAAGAGTCGGAACATGTAGATTGCAAAAATATGGAAACAAATTGAATATAGCCTTTGCCTTTCTTCCTCCTTCATTTTCTCTTTCTCGTTTACTCGGTTTGCATCGAACGAAGACACGAAACTAAATTGAAATATAGATTCAGCGAAAAACTTTCCTGGAAATTAACTGGGGAAGCACGATCCTTAAAAATTGTATGGTTTTTTCGGAGGCTAGTGAAACGCGGAAAATGCAATATGCGATGAAATTGAAACATTCGCGTGTAATTTAATTCTAAGAACGTGAAATTTAAAGAACCGTTTCGAAAGTTCAGTGACCTTTATTTTCCGAGAAGAGCAGTCGGTTTGACTGTTATTTCAGATTTTCTGTTTTGCGATTGCAAACGAGTTTCTGACAATTAACGAAAGGTTTGCCATTGCAACCAAGTTTCTAATAATCAATGGAAGTATCTCAGCGATGGCATGTGAATTTTTAATACCCATGTCCTGAATTGCGTATAGAAGTATTTTGGTCGTGCCACGATTCATCCATTTATGAGCATGAATCAGAGTCAGAAATAGCTGTGATCGCTACATCGCCAATTGTATCGGCGAATTGTCATTTGATCCAGAGTATCTAGTGACGAAGTAGGTTGTACTAATAATTTCACAGTGTACAGCTGTCATCCGGCTTAATTAATCCGGCCGTTTGTGTATGATCCCGCGCTTGAACGCGGCAATTTTAATTGGTTATTTCCACTTCGCGCAACACATGCACAGAGAATAAATTAATTATCAAGAATTCTTCTCCAGCTTCATTGACGAAACTGGTGAAAAGGCCGGAGCAGCAAGCGCCGAATGTTTACAGCGCAATAAATCATATTGTCTCGCTTATTTTAATTCTAAACAAATACCACGAATTTAATATAATATCTTATTATTATACGCGGTCCACTGTTCTCATGATTCTCTGCTATTGTCCTTTTCCTTCTACTACGGTAATTCCATTTAAAAAAATATGTACTTGAACAAAATTTTTCGTACATTGTTGTATAATATTTAAGCCATAAGTTGGTCTTATGTTTTATGAACGAAAGGTGACTAAAAATTGATTTTATATTAATTGTATAATTTAGAATGTTAGCCTGTATGAAAGCAATATACATGGTGTTCGTTTGAAAATTTTAAATCAAAGTATCTTGAAAATAATTCATATTTGGCAAAAATGTTGAATACAATGGTTTTTTAGTTTTATAGGGAGAAATATATGTTATTTATTTATTTATTTTTTGATCGTTTTCAAGGCTATTTGAAGGGTAACTTTGATTTTTAAAAATAGAAACCTGTATTTTTATTTAGAGACTCTTATTCTATGCGAGAAAAGATACTCGTGCATGGAACATTTTTTTATCAAATTTTAACAGAAAAAGATATGTAATAAGATAACGAATTTTTGTTTTTTTTACTATTTCGAAAATAAGGGATGAAAAATTATACGAACGACAATTAAAAATATTTAAGAAGAAACATTTAAAAAAGGAAGAAATAAATTTCCCAATAGACTATATTATTATTTATCACAAAATGGAGAGCATTTTGAAAACATGTTATGGAGATTGTAAAACGATAATTTATTGTCTTAAAATTTTTTTTATATTTTGAACATGTAAGAGACTACTGTGATTCTTTATGTAGTAAAAAGTCATGTGAAAAAGTATAATTGTTGTTAATGTATCATTATTCAATCATAAAATAGGGAAGTAACACAACTAAAACAATTTGTTATTTGATGAAATATATTCATAAGATAAAGTCTAATAAAAAAGTGTTGCATACCAAAATTTGTTCATCTTTTGCGTAAAATAATAATATGTAAATAAAAATATAGGTTTCCATTTATAAAAATAAAGTTATCCTTCAAATAGCCTTGAAAGCGCTCAATAAATAAAAACTAAATAAACTAGATATATTTCCCCCTGGATACTAAGAAATTTTTATATTTAACATTTTTACCAAAAATATATTATTTTCAAGAAACTTACATTTAAAGTTTTTAACAAGCATTCAATTTTTGTATTATGCGCCCGCATATTATGTAAAAATGTATGTTCACTGAGAAATATAGAAAATGATCATTTACGAATATTGTCTTTTGTCTTCGGCTGCCAAAGGGTTAATGCATCAGGCTGTACCCTCGGAGAAAATCTTGAAATGCAATATTCTACAATGTTCACCGACTGGAGAAGAAGGGAAAGGGGAGAGTTGGACTTTTACCACGGTTCAATATTGATACTCCGACAGCGTCTTCCTGCCTTCTATTCTCTATCGATCTCTTTCCATCTTTCTCCTTTGGCCAGGCCGTCTGTTTCTCCGACTCGCCGAGAGGAAGTTACTTGACAACTGTTATTTGCATTTCTGTCCCATTGAAGAAAACATCTAATAAAGTTTCGCGAGAAACGCCGTCTCGATGAAGAATGCTGTCCTTCCCACTGCCGTTCGCCTCCGGCCGCCATTCAGAATTCGTACTTCGAGTCATATTCCTTGAGCCGAAGTGCTTCTTAGAAGTTCGAATAGTTCGATGGATACCGTTACCTTGATGGATAATTGTACTTGCTGTTCAGGACGTTTTAGACTGCGACGCCTGAAACAATTGGTAAGAATAATATCGTATTCACTTATTATTATTATTAAAATTAATTACACACGTATGTATATTTAGAATACCAATTTGTTTAAGATAAATACAAAATTATAACAAAGAATAGGATACACTTAAGACTCTCGGTAATAACGAAAAACAAACAGTATCTGAAACTTTGGTCAATTTAAAAAATGACCATAATTTGGAATAGCGGTATTCCAATTTACTTTCTTCGGTATTCTTAGATAAATATTAACTCTTAGTCTTACAGTTTACTAGCATTAGTATGTACTCACATTTCATACATGAAACAGTATACCCACTCTTCTCATTTTTTATCTCTACTGTAATTCACATTGCAGAAAAGCATTGCTTTGTAACATTCGAAATTATATTATCTTCGGTTATTATTATTATTATTATTATTCGATTAAATTATTTTACCTTCGGTATTCCGAATTAAAAGCATTACACGGAAATTTTAAATTTCATGTCCCGTTTTATACACTCAAAATAATCGCAAAATTGACACGAAACCATAGAATTAATAAACGAATGTGTAGATTAAATGATTTACTTTATAGTTTTGCTATATGTAAACTATGCAACGATTGAATACTTGCTAAACGACGCACAATGGTGCCGTTTCCCGAAAAAGCGGTAGAAAACATTTTCTGACTGATCACATGCAATATCTTACGAGATATTGAAGATATCAAAAAAATGTTTTTTACAAAAGTTGTTTTATTTAAAGGGGCGCATTATGTGGTATAAATAATTTTTGTATAGGTGGGATAGTGGGGTAGATTTCAAGGTAAAGGTGATTTTTTTAAATGGAACCAAACATTTTTTTGTTCATAATATGATAGCGTTTGTTGTAACAAATTCAAAGACTTACTATATGATATCATTACGAGTCAGATCAACGGAAATCATTAGCCAAACCCTACGTACAGCAGCGACATTCAAATAAGCATAACTCAAAAACTATTATAGATATAAAAATGAAATTTGCTACAATTCAAGTACATACTAAGTAAACTTGATTTCATCGCTCATCATTTAATTTGAAAAAACAACACAGTTATAGACGACGAATTTAGTTTCGGACGATTTTGACATTGACCACTTCAGAACCGTCTAGTCGTTTCCAAAATTAACAAATCGAAAAAAAAATTATGCCAAATCATGACCCATATGTCCAGTTAAATATACGTGAATACATTTTTCACTATAGGTACACTTTTTAAAAAATGACTTATTACCGCTTTTTTGGGAAACTATGCGACGTTTGTAAATTGAAGTTTTTTTTCTCTGCAAATCGCAGCGTTCAAAATTAAATAACGTTAAGTCTTTTAGACACTTCGATACTTTAAATGTGCTGCACTTCCTCTATGTATGATATCATATAAAAATAATCTACGCAATGACAAGTTATAGTGATAAAAATGAAAATGTTCAATGTAAAAAATCATAGATTACTTGGACGTCTCTTTTTATTAATGAAACGATCGCTATAATTTAACAAATGGAGGATCATATTTTGCTTCTGTAATTTTAAACTTACTACTTTCTATTTCTTTTTCTCTAATTTTCTATTTCTTTTACGGAGATACCCTCCAAAGATATTGGAAACGATTTTAGATAATAAAATAGACCCATGTTGCATAGAGATTTTATTGCGTTTTAAATTAAACAAAATTGGTATATTGTTATTAATAAAGGTATCACATATTACTTCTACGATTTTTCACATAAAAACAGGAAAAAAAGATTGTCGCAATAAACCTTCCGCTTGCAACAATTAATGAACCTGTATTGGCATGTTAAATGTTGTCAATACAAGTGAATACATATGTAACATTTGTTGAAGATATTACCAACTGCTTTACGTAAATAAATGGGACTAAAAATGTCTCACCATGCATTACGGTGCATCAAAAAGATGGGACATTTTTAATCCCAGCGTGTCCCAAAGAGTTAAGGCCAGAAGAAGAAACTGGTAGGTGATCGAGAATAAAATGCACCGTGTAGCAAATGCAAAATTCATGCTAAACCAAATAATGAAACCTATGTTATGACGCATGAATGTATTATGAGTTTTAATGCACCCCTTCCGCCCTTAACTGCGCGAACGTGCCGAGTGATTCAGTGATCCGAATATCCGAAGGAAGTTCGGATGGGGTTGGCGTAAAAAGGTAAACGCGGCGATGATCGCGGCTGCATGAAATATGTATTTCAATATAGGTGGCGCCGATATATATTGCCGGTACCTCGACAGGACCGTGGAATTTTATGTCGCATTAAAGCCACCAATATGTCTCCGGAGCGCAGGCATAAAAATTGTCGAACGTATTAACGCCCCGTTTCAAACGATCTGCGCTCGCGTTGGTCGAACACGGATTTAATAAAGCTCCGTCAAGAAGCGATTTGTCTTCTGATGCGACAATATCCGAAAGCTATCCTCGATATCGGCGATCATTAAAACCTGCATTAATGCTGTCAAATCGAATCGCTTTTCACCAAACTCTTCCCCTGTGATCGTTTATCGAGAAGACGATGCATTTATAAATTCGTGCGGATGGCCACAAATATTTCGATATCCGAACGTTAATGACAATTCAGCCATTTCACGATCACTGAGGGAAGGATTCAGATATAATTTACTGTCTCGTTTCTTCATCAATTTTTAACAACGTGTGCGCTCGCGATACTTTAAAAGCTCACTATTTACAAATTCTCTCCTTTTATGCACGGAACGTGTCTCCGTTATTTTTTTAAACGGGCAACATTCGAAGTACTCATCGTTTCTTTTTATCGATTTATATAAATAAAAAGTCGGTCTTTTGAAGGTGATTATAAATTATTAAACGTAATTCTTGTATGTCCAATTTTGGCAGAAATCACTTTTCATAGTAAAACATCGATTTTATGTTCTTTTCATTCGGACAAAATTCAAAAACAAATATTTTTATTGCGGCTTTTACATTTTCCTCGTAGAACATTTCTAAATAATTATTGTAAAATATATACGATTGTTTATCCCTTGTTAAGTGTCGCGACGCGAGGCACGCATAATTATTTTTCTGCGCAAAAAGCAATGCTAACGGGATTTCTTAAGGTAGCCTGAGTAAATTTCTTTTTATTAAACGGGTGACATTCACGAGAGATAACTCGAAATTGCGCGTAAGAAACCAGCCATGCGAAGTTAGCTGATGAAGGTTTCTACATTTGCGGACAGATCGACTTTGTCCATTAACCAATCATCAATATTCATTTTGTATTCCGTTAGAAGCTAAGTTTTACTATTTTTTTAAAATAAACTAATTACTCAAATTCATGCAACCTAAAATAATTCACTGTTATCCAAAATGGAAACTAGTAATGCAAATATAATTCGACTATTGAAATTTGACTATTGAATATTGAAATAAATATAATTTCAAAAATACGCGTACACAGCACTAATTGTAAGTATCGTCGTCAAATAAAATCTGCCAATTGTAGGAAACGTCCGTTTCAGCAGAACGTATTTAGTTATTTGTGTCATATTATGAACGACAGTCTCAGCTAAGAATCATCCGAACATCCGCTAGATTTACTATTTTAAAACTCACTTCCGCTCAATAAGTGTCTAATTAATTGTAATTTGCCACTTAATTATTTTCCAATTTCTGTCTTTGCCATGTCTTAAATATAAATGTGCAAATCTTAACGATTTTATAATATTGTATACGTAAAATATATAATAGCTTGTAATTTGAGAAACGGTTTCTCGAATTAATTTTTATAGATGGATTTTGTAAAACTTGAGTTTTTAGCGTAACAATTCTAGTTGCTTCAATTTAAAATCAATTCCAGAACGTTCTATTGCGTTCTGTTTTAGTTTTCAGAGTTAATTTCGACGTCGTTGGTATTTCATTTTCCAACTACCATTTTAGCTTTTATAATTTTAAGTACACCTTATTGTATTCGACCGTTGGCACCTGGGCTGTCACAGCCTCAAATATCTTATTCGACTGTTTTATTAATCGTCTTTTTACATGGTTTGCCATTGATTTCGAAACTTTTTTTACAAAGGACCGAATCGCCTAGATTTATAATAAATATTTTAGACTCTATGGACTGAAGAGTAAATATAGAGAAAATTATTTACAAACTTATACAGGGTGTTTAGCCACCCCTAAGAAAAACTTTAATGAGAGATTCTAAAGACGAAAATCAAGAATACTAATTTATTGATGGAGGCTTCGTGAAAAAGTTATTAACGTTTAAAGTTACGCCCGTACTGAATTTTTTTTTAGAAAATGGGTGGAATTTCGGGGGTAAGTCTATTCACCAAAAATTATTGTAATTGGCCCTTGCAACCGAAAATGATTTTTCCAGAACAATTTGAAATTTTTCAATTTTGTCGAAAAATTTCAGTACATACTCGAATTTTTTTCTCGAAAGTCACCAAAAATTCACCAAAAATTATTACAATTGACCCCCCTAGTTGAAAATAATTTTTTTTAGCACGAGTTGAAATTTTTTTTCGCCGAAAAATTTGGGCATCTACCCCCTTGTCAATTTTTCTTAAAAATTCGTTTTCCATTTTCCATAAATTTGTTTCACGCTCTACAGAAAAGTTGTCTAATACTTTTTGGTAGGTATCCATGGGCTCCGCTACACAAAAAAATTTCAGTGAAATACCTTTACTATTGTAGGAGTTATGGCCGTTTGAAAATTGGATCAGTTTTAAAGAGTTCTTCTCACTTTACGGTGTCAAGGAACAACTTTTTCAAAACTGTTTAAATTTCTACACATTATCCATTAAAATACGCGTTGTTTGCATTTTGAAAAATTAAAATTCTCCAATCCGTTTAGGAGTTATGACATTTTAAAAATACGCATGATATTCCAGGGAATTTTTTCTCGAAAATGCGTAAGATTTTGGAGATATGTATAATGACCAAAAATGATTATAATCAACTCCTGAAACCGAAAATAATTTTTTTAGAACGATTTGAAAAATTTTTTTCTTCGTCGAAAAATATCACTACTTACTCGAATTTTTTTCTCGAAAGTGGGTAGGATTTTAGGGGTATGTGTATTCACCAAAAATGATTGCAATTGAGCTCCAGAACCAAAAATAATTTTTTCAGAATGATTTGAAATTATTTAATTCAATTTTTTAAAAACATTTTTACAAAGCCTCAATCAAGAAGTTGATACTCTTGATTTTTTATTTATTTTGACCTCTGCAATCTCCCATTCAAATTTTTTCCAGGGATAGCCGAACACCCCATATACAATGTAATCGAAATAAAATGTACAAGTTGCTTCCACGAGAACCAATGCAGATATCGATATCACTTTTTTAAATTAAATGGTCTTGGAGGGCTATACTCTTTTCATGTGCGATTCCTGGAAGGAAAAGGGGAGACAACTAGACTTTTTTAAATAAATGGTAGTATACTTCTTGTTGGTTAAATATCGCTTATCGTCATAGAAAGACGTTAAATAAATAAATAATTTCTAATTACCCAACAAACAAGTTTTGCCACCCACAATATTTCCTCGTATCATTGAATGCACCGGTACTAAATAGCAACGAAATAAAGAAATCCGTTTGAATGTTCAGGTTAGACTGAAAAATCCGAATCTCGCAAAGAAAAGGTCTAATGGTAGAAAAGACAACTAGTGTTGTATCTTGCGCAGAGATACAAGCGCCCCCGTGGTGCGTTTTAATTAAAGCAATAAGAACAAGGTAGCTAGGCCGAAGAGGGAGACTGAAAAGGAATTCGTTACTATTTATTTCTAATTATCTTCGATTCCGTAATCCGCTGGGCAGGAAATACGGGGGATCTGAGTCGTCGAGCCTTCTCCTTCGTTTCTACCAGCGAATCCGTAATCGAATAATTAAGCCGTTGATTGGAGCTTTATTACCCAATCCGCGAAGTGAGTTTTTATTGGTCCTCTCGAGCCCGTCGTTGAGTATTTAAAAAGGGTGATTGCCTCTCCCGATTCAAGGGAAATCACCTGCGAGATTGGACGGTGCATACTGTATTAACCGGTACATGCCAATTTCTCGGTGCTTCATCGAACAAGCGAATATTTGCGATTGCACCCGTGTAACGGATACACGTAACGAGAATCGCAGCGATCAAACGTAACGACTTTCGTGAACGCATGATCGTAACACGCTGATTTCCGGAATTCCAGTTCACGGGAGATCATTTCAATTGGGAAAGCAGTTTAGACGCGATAGGCGCGTTTAAATTCGACGTATCATTAGTGATATGGAATTGTAGTGGATCAACGTGAATATTTTAAACGGTTCGTAAAGTGAAAGGAATGTTCCAAGATTCGTGACACGTTCATTGCCATGCGTCAGATGCTGCGACGAACGAAATTGTATTGGCACCACAAACTCTCGTACAGATTCTGTTCTACAAATTAAGCCTTTTGCAAATCATATTTACTTTATTGCAAATCAAATTCACCCGCTCATAGATCAAATTCACCGTGTGAGTGATTCGAAAATGAAGTAACAGAATGTTATTTTGCCGTTTCTTGTGACTTTATTCGTAATTAGGGAGCTAGCACTCCACAGGCGACTAATTGATATTTTTAGTCTCAAATAAGTATTTTATTTTAATTTCATGTCATTTTTTGTTTAAATCTTATTATAAACATCAAATGAAACTTTTATTTCAGAATAGTAACTATAATCAGATTTTTTGAAAAACTTAATTTGCAAAATGGCGAACGTGATCTGCAAAAAAGGTAAATTACAGTGTAAAAAGGTAAATATGTAAAACCTATACAGTTATGTGCAACGATTGAATTATTTGCTAACCCTTTAACATTATTTTGCCTATTGAAACAGTATCACATATTTCTTGGACATTTATATATTAAGTGTATGCAAAATTTGTAGTCCCTTTTTAAAAAATTTCTTTTACTTCTACGTAGTATATGTATTGCATATTAATCTTTAAAATATTGTTCTCAATTTTGTACGACTTACTGTTATCTTTTGACCAAGTTTTGGGTTCCGTCACGAGAAAATGACATTGATTTAGTGACAATGAAATCATTAAGTCATTTTCGTATTTCTGCAACATTTCGAAAATACTTCCCGTTGAAAGAGTACTGCATTCATAATACACTCATAAATGCTTGCGTCTGAAATTCTCGTACAAGATTTACTTTTCGTCATTCGTAATAATTTTCTTATGCAGCGTTAAAGTCAATAAAACCCTTTTTCCTTTTTCGCTGCTCTTTTATGAATTTATGATTAGAAATCGATCATGAAATTAGCGTTTTAGATACATGAATACGTAACTAAATGGTAAAAGAAAACATGTGTAATTATTTTCCATGAATTTGTTTACTGGCTCTTTTTATTTTTCATAGTAGAACAAATATCACATTGTAACGAATTTAATCTTTCATACGAATAGAATAAAAATACAGTGACGTTTTCTTCGCATTTTGATCGTAAATTTGCACACATCGAATGTTCAAACAAATGTCTGCTTTTGTCACGAAACAATGAACGTCAATCAAGACAAAAGTATTGGCAGTGGACACCGTTAATCTTTTTTTCTTCGAAAAAGTTACTACATTTTTTTGCTTCTTACTAAACTGTCATATCAAAGCACCGAGATAAACAGTGACTTGTTATTCTCTCTACGAAAGACGAAAAATGCCATGAGATGTATACATCTATGCCACAAATAAAAAGTTTTGTATGCAATTTTTGTACAAATTTATAATGTATAATTCAACGTAATCCACGCAACTCGCGCACCTTTATAATTTCATTTCTTGAAAATTACTTGTTAACTATTAAATTTAGGGCTAATAAAGGTGAACACTTTTTCATCCAGTATTTAGATATTCTTCTATATTTTGGTATAAAAAATATAGTATTTCATTTAAAAAGACAAAGTTGACCTTTAAATCTCCGAAACGCCTTCACCTATAAAAAAAAATGAATACACTATATAATGTACCCCTTTGAACCATGCAACATTTTTATACAAAGTTTTTTGAGCAACACATACATTCAAGTTATAGAGGTGCACAAATTACGTAGACCACCCTGTATAATAATAATATAATAAATAATATATATAAGTATATATATTTTCACTCACTAAAGCCTTGCTTTTCTGATCTATAATTAAGAGGACGAAATTGGCAACACTTTTCTAACATCTGAAAATGCATCCTTTTATATATATATTTTTGTTTTACTGTGTGTGTATAAACTTTTAGGATAAATTGATACCAAGGCCTCGAAAGTGAGATTTTGAGTGAGAAGGCCTCGTTTCAGATTTTGATGTACATTAATTTTCAAATGAGAATTTTGATGTACAGAAAACTTAAGGAGACGATATTCAGACACTTTACCCTTAATCGTATTGTAGATATTTCGTAAAGAAAAAAATGAACTGAATTTTCTTTTTAGTCGCGAGGATACGAGATCGCTACGAATCCAAGAAAATTTCACAATTCACTCGCTGGAATGGTATGAAAGTTTTAGCAGAGGGAACATTGAATATATCGGAAGTCGCGCAATTAATACAAGACCGTTTTATCACGTTCTCGAGTTTTACCTAACAGAGGAAGGGGAGATCAGAAACGCGTTTTCAATAATTGTGCGATTTACCGGAAGAGATCGTAGGAACAGCCGTTTCGCGAGGGAGCTGGATGTATCGCGGCAGAGGGTGGCCTCGATGCCGGCATTGATTTTGCAATGTAAAACATTTCAGCATACCCAGAAGGGTAGAGATCCAACTCGGCGATTTTCTCGGTTGGGAACGAAAAGATATTGATGGTTACGGGTATTTGATGGCATATTGCTCGACTCAGATCGCTCTGTGATGTCTTTGGTAACGCTTTCCGATGCCGGCGAGGCCTGTCTGCCGCGTATTAAGAGCAGGGGCAGCCGAGACGATTTCAAAGTAATGCGTCACTGTCAAGATCAGTGGTATGTCGATTTGCGCCCTCGGTGAACGTGTCGTTCGAATCGTTTCTGCGGACGAACAATTGATTCGCGGCTCCGAACGTGTTTAATGGCACATCATTTGCAAGGTGTACCAGTGAAAGCAGACTAAATAGATTTTTTTGACAGTTTATTGTTTATAGCCGGTTCGCCCGATTGAATGAAGTCATTAACACTAGATCTACCAAAGGGGTTAAAATTACTCTTTTGTCATTTGTTATAATGACTACCCATTTTCAAAACAACTTCAAAACATCTAAAATTACTCTTTTGTCATTTGTTATGATGACTACTCATTTTCAAAACATCTTTTTTCCTGAAAATTGACTTTATAAAATTAATAATTTTATTATTATTATTATTTAAAAATTAGTCATTTTGTAAAGTCAAGTCACGCCAATTTTCAGGAAAAAAGATGTGTTGAAAATGGGTACTCATTATAACAAATGACAAAAGAGTAATTTGAATTAACAATAATTAATTTTATAAAGAGCTTTCTTTTCTTGTTTCTTGCATAAAATTTATATGTAGTATATCTATATATACCGAGATGGCTTATTTTGATATTTTACAATATTTATATAGTTCAAATACTATTTTTAGAAAATATTTTGTAAAAATATGAATATATTTCAGATTTACTCTTTGTATAAAAATTATCGAAACAAATTCAGTTGGTAAATACCTATACACTAAAATGGTAATTATCGAAACCAATAAAGAGGCAAATTCGTTTCGATAATCGGTCTAGGAAAACAAAGTTGCAACAATATAATAAAATAATTTTAAAAGATCTATGTTCACGCCATGAAACACATGGTAAACATTACCAAAAGTATATTAATAATTTTTGGATCATGTCTGATCTGATTGGTCGGTCCTCACTAATTTTATTACTCACTTGAGAATGGTTGGTGCTTCGATTACTCATCTTTTGATCATAGTTTCGATTAATTTTTAAATATTTTAGCAATAATGGACTTCCCAACATTATACATATTCCAAGGCTAAACTAGAAAAAGCTCTTCAAAACTTATTTTTCAATTCTAATAATATTCTTTTTCTTGCATTATTCATAGTATAAATAAAACATGTAATTCTAATTATGTATTTATATGTAATATTTGGGAGTCAAATACAAATTTCGGAGAATGCAAACAGTGTTTGTCGTGCTATAGGTACTTATATATTTCACTTGTGTTTTGATAATTGACGTTCTACTCTACTTTCTTTATATTTTGAAAGGAAAGTATGAAATGTATGAAAATAGTAATTTATATATCACAGAGTTACCAACTTTGAAGTATTATCGTGTATCATCATCAGATTATTCGTTATTCTTACTGTTTCATGTTAAAAATTAACATGCTGGCATTAACAGATTACGATTCACTCGGATTGTATGCAATCGAATAAAAATATACAGTTTAACGGAGTAAAATATATTCGAATTACCATAACACTCACCTTTGCGGTTTAACGAATCACTCTCAGGCACAGAATTCCTCCTACGAGTCACGAGTACGAATATTCCGCGGGCAAAGTAGAAACTCATAAAGCGCATCGATCTGAAAAACACGCAGACGAAGTTAGAAAATTACTGTCTAATGAGGTACCTTCATGGCATGGCGGTATAAACGAAAATTCGAGTTTTTAAAATACGAGTAGCGACATCCACTGGCTATATGAATTTACTGTTGCTCCGCAACATCTATCAAATATTAGGTTAACCGGAAAGTTCTGCTCACTCAACTCATACCACGCACAACAAGAATATTTGTACAGAAACCCAAAACGGTTAATACGATTGAAAATTATTCAGCGACATATAACCTTCCCCTAACCTTTCTAGAAGTTATAAATGGCTCCTTTTCTATTATGCAGACAAGTGTGGAACATAAGTTCTATAATTAATGTAACTACCATTGGATTAAGACTTTGCTACTCATTTTTTGTTTTTAGTTCTTTTAATTATATTCAGGGGAATACTGAAAAACTCTGCTTTTATAAAGAAGTTACAAAAATGGTTGTCAAACTGTATTACTGGTTGTGACTTCGTGATTGATTTTGGCAATAAAACTAATAGAAGCTTGGCAGTCAGGATTTATAACATTATATTTCATACATTTTGACATAATCCTTCAAAAGAAAAAATTATCAGTTCCTTTTATTATAATTATGTATTACATAATATTGATATTATGTATCCAAGAAAACCCTCACGCAGAAATGTAGGTATACCACGCTTTGGAATAGGGGTTTAAATGATTTGAATAACAAAATTATGTTATTTAGCTGTCAAATAAAATTTGAAAGTAGTATCCATTGCTTCAATTTCGTTAAAAAAATGGAGAATTAAATAATATTATTTCTTTTTGGTGTTGTGGTTTGTGTATGAAATTATCTACAAAGAAATTGTTTTTACTTTATTTCATTTTGGCTTAAATATTGTATATAAAATGTTAACCATTTATTATTTTACAATATTATGAGAAAATTCAACTCAACTAGTTCACATAACATAGGTTCTATTGTAAATAGAACGCAAAGATAGACGAGTGACGTGAAAGCAAAACGCAGATAAATGCAAACACACCGGGAACTGGAACTTAGATGGATTCAGAGGACACTCTTCGTCTACTGAAACGGAAAGGATCACCCCGCCGCGGCGCAGCGCGACGAAAGAGGAGAGGGAGCTTCAAGAATATAAAGATGGCCCGGAAGAACAGCGAATCCAAACGAATCGCTGGTCTGTGTCCGGCGGGTGACATTTCATTCTTGCACGACCAAGAGGGCATTGTCTCGCTTCCCTATCAGATTCTCTCATTTCTCAGCCTTGGCTCGTCCCCTCGAGAGCGTACGATTACTTCCTTTTTGTTTTCATTTAATTACTGATGTCAAGGGGTTGTAGCCGTCCGTCCTTCCAGTCTCTCTTCCCAGCGTTCCGTTCACTTTTTCCGACTCTTAACGTTCCTCTATTATTTCTTTATTTATTCCAATTATCTGCACGACGTGAATTTGTCATTGCCCTTAATTTCTTCCCTCATCCCCTCGCCGCCCCTCCACTCAATGAGAAGAACTTCCTTGGAGCCCGAGCAAAGCATTCAACGCAAGATTAGCGAGTAATTTGCAAGCAGACTGCAAAAACTCAATCGAAGCCACTCTCTATACGAACGTTCTCTCGGCTAAGTCTGCGATCAGAAGTAAACTGTGGTGCAATTATCTGAAATTATGATATTTCTCAAATATTCACGATAAGATTCACTCTAGGGTGGGGTCAACTGCGCAAAGAAATGTTGACACCATAGTTTTTGCTATTGCAATTGGTCGCTGGGTGGTGCACACGTGTCTTTCTCAACAATTTTTTAAATTTTCGATACCTTCCTACACAAAACCCCGTTTCTCTTCCGTACTACGATTACTGGATTATAATTATTGGGTTAGTCCATATATTCGTGCAGTTTTTTAATTATCCGTTGATTTTTGTTACGTTTGGGTTAGACATTTCTGTACTTTTCCCATTGCTCTTCCCATTCCTTCTCGACTAATTCACAAATTGATTGTCGTAAATCATTACGAAGCAAAACTTCCACACGTTCTTCGACCAACTGAGACGGTCGACCAGAACACAACTCATCATTAATGGCAAAATTATCCTGCTGAAATCGTAAGAACCATTTATTTGCTGCTTTGTCAACAATATAACCTTATTTATAGATGACATAAATGTTCCAAACAATCTTAACTACTTTCACAATTAAATTCATACAGTGAAATATGTTGAAGATATTCATTTTTGTCAACCCGCTTCTTTTATTATTAACACAGTGATCTAAAAGAAGAAAACAAAAGCTATCAAATGATATATAGACTAGACCAATCTAATAGAAGAAGAACCAGTTTCAACAATGGATATTATGAATTTCCAATATTACATTAAATTCGATGTTCAAAAATACACTTTTGGTCAGAGTATTGGCATTTTTGACCTCTGACAGACGTCAGGCATGTGAGAATGTTGTGTTTGGTGTTTTCAAAAACGTTTAATAGCTATTAAAAAGCGCGATAACGTCCATGTTGGCAGAAATCACTTTGCGGATGCACCATGTCGTCCAATATATTGGCAAACCCCATTTACGAAATTGCGGGGACGTGTTCGAATTGGAGGGGTTCGCGTGTTCTTCGACGAGGGGTTCAGTTTTCGGCATTAACATCCTTTATTGCCAGAGCGCATATTTGGCGTTTCTACGGTTTACATTCCCTTCTGAACAACGATATGAGTGCTCCCGCAATTCCCGATAAAAGACGAAAGGAAAGAAGCAACAGCAAGATGGAAAGAGCGAAGGGGGAGGAACAGAATGGCGCACCGTGGTTGGTGTGACAAGAGCTGAAAGCAGGATATAAAAGAGCTCCATTTAGGAATATTGAAAATATTGATTTGTTTTGAGCAACGGGGCTCTAACCCGTGACTTGACAGCTGTCGCTTAGCTGGAAATCATTTTTACGCCATCGTAGCAGACGTTGGAATTTCAAATATTTGTGAATTTTATTAGTCTTGTTAGCACGGTTATTTATAAATTGGCATTGATTTTTTCAAAAATTTCCGAAAGTATCGTATAGGGTTGGTATTTTAAACACCTTTTGGATGATTGAAAATAGTACAAAAAATGCTGCGCGAGAGTAAGCAGAGATTGTTGGATCTCGCGATCAACGCGTCAATTCTTTGGAAACACGCTGTTCCGAGGAAAAAAGAAGCAGCACACGGATGTAAATGGAATGGAGAAAGGGGGGCTTGGTCCATCGCGAATAAAAGATAAAAAAGAAATGAGAACGAAAGCTTGCGTCGTTGGGGTTTTGCGTCTCACGTATGTGCGTTCAAAGTCGCCTCCTCCTCTCCTTGCCTCTGGCGGCTCAACAACTTCGATATCAATATTCTAAAAACATCCTTTGTCGTAACGGTGCAAAAAAGCGCCATGCTCGTAATGCATGTTCGCGTAGCTGCAGGGTCGTTTGCAGTTTGCCAGTCCAAGCTTGCAGTATCCAACAGGTATGTATCAAGCAACTGTACATAAACCAGCTTTGACCCCTTGGGGCACCGATATTTCCTGAATTTGTATATATTCCATGCCTACACGCGCGCAGCTTGCTATTAGAAATTGCTTCTTTTCGCTAAAATCAAATTATTATTAACACACCATCGGCTGTCTAATTCACAAGTTCTCAACTTCTGTAATTACTAATGCCATCGTGAACGCGCTAAAAAATACTATCGAAGCAAATCGACACGTCGAAACTTAGCTACGAGATCGGAAAAGAATTACATTTTTTCCTGCGGATGTCCAGAAGTTTTACGATAGAATTTTTAAAAATTCAAAAGTACAATTGCGTCTTTGATATGAATACTTTATAAATACTACATTAATATTTTAAAACTTTATTTACGTCTCGAAGGTGTAAATAATGACTAATAGCGCATTAATCGTAGAATAATGAACCATCGGCGATCCGTATACTTGGGTAATTTAAATATTATTGCGCGTATACAAACAAGAAACGAAATACATCATTGCACGTGGTAGTTTCGCTCCCGGGATTTCGTTGTGTATTTCTCTCTTCAGTCCTGGCTTCTACCCTTCGATGTTACACCCGTACCAGGAAGGGGTGACGCTTGTGTAAACCGCGTGTACAGCCGTTCACCGACACCTGTTTACTCCCTACGGACAGTCGCGTGCACGCATGCTGAAAGCTGTTGGTTTACGGGGATGGTAAAATTGTCTTGTTACCAGCTCACTGAATAACTTTAAACACTTCATTGGATCAATTAAAATTGACTGGTAGAAACTGAAGTTTTTAAGCGTCGAACGTTGCGAAGTTAAACAAGAAACGACATAAAATAGTTTTTAACGTTTCAGTTATGTTACGTTCCAACCATCTTCAGAAATACACAAAATATCATGTAATCATTCTACGTTAGAAAGATGAATTGAAAATATAGAACAAATTTTCATACAAATTTTTGTCATACATACACGACTGTAAGCATTTGTGGTGGTTCAACATTATTTGTTTCAAACGGTTATTTTTCATTGATGTTTAACCCGCAAATTGACGAATCCGACTCGTAAATTCTTTATGTCAAATTTCACAGTGACGAGGCTACACTTCTCATAATATGTTAGAATTAATAGATTTTAACATTTGCAAAATATTCATAAAACAAATCTATCCTTTATTTTATTTTGTTGTAAGCATCGTGTGCATGAGCCAATTAAAAAAAAATAAAATAGTATACGTTTGAAAAATTACTTGTAATTAAATCGTACGTCAAGGAGTTGTACTGTCTTATAGGAGCTAAAATATCGAAATATTTATTGTATACCGGTATATGAAAATATCGGTATTTTTCCTATATTGACCGGTACTATTTTCGATTTTCTTGTTTCGATTGTATGGTCAAGAATCGAAATAATGTATTTCTTTTCGCAGCCATGCCACACAACTTTGTGTGAAACCTAGAGCATCCCAAAAAGTATCATAGACACATAATTAATTATGTATTTTTGTGATACTTCCCGCACTCGCCAACAGAGGGATACGCTGAACCTCTACCTCTCTCACAAGTACTCGACTGACTCTTCTATTCCTATATGTATATACGCTCCTAGAGTTGCCTTACCGATGAGTCCACTACCAGGCCTAGAACGAAATGCTTGCTCCTCTCTCCACTCCTTTTCTGTGCTTCTGCTATCTTGCTTATTACTTCCTACAACAGCAAGCCGTCACAGTATGTATGTTTTAATTAAAATTTAAGTTTCAATTTTATATTTTAGCATATACTTTTACTCCTAGCCTCCGCTTCTACAACACCGGTATTTTTGTAGAATAGTTGCAGATCTATGAAATGTATGAAAATATTAGCAGAAAGCTTTATAATTAAATTTATCGTGTTATATCAAATGAAGAACCGAAAAATATCGGTATTTCTTTCCGTTTCTCGTATAATACTGATATTGGTAATTCGGTAATAGTCGATTTTAGTATTATACCGATTTCGGTATAGTAATGTATCAAAGTATCTAAAGTCCTTGGTTAGAGCACCTAACGCAAGTAGAATCACCAAGTAAAGGCCAGACACGTTTGCCAAATCGGACTGAACATCATGCGTGCCCCACGTACATTCAAAAATAATTTTCTTAAGAATAAAGTGTCATGTGAAAACATTTTATTCATGCTTTCCAATTCACTTTTATATGTATAATCTATAGATTGCCGTTTGAACAACTAATTATCGAACGTCCTATTAACCAAACAATTAGAATGCAGTGCACAAAGGTACAGTTGTTTTCACGTATAAAATAAAGTTTCCTTTTCTTTCATTTTTCTTTCTATAAAGGTATACGCGTGATTTAAAAGATTGTTATCTGTTAATAAAGTATTGTTATTATTATTACTATTATGATTAATAAAGTAAGGTTTCGTTTTCTTGTTGCGTTGTGAAGTATAATATTCGCTGAAATTGTAATTTCTTTAAACTGACTAAAAGTCCAGTATCGATCGGTGTCTAATTAATATTACTCACGATATCCTACCGCCTTTGTTTCTACGTAACCGTTTCGTCGGCTGCGATATTAAAACGAATAACGAGCTCCGGTCGGTTCCGCTGGATATCATCTAGGAAAATGATACGAGAAAATTTCAACATCCGCCCGTATATACGACTCGCACGATAGCGTAGAACATGTGTGAGGATTTTTTTTACACCTTTTGGCCGGGAGAATAATTAAAGGCACAAAAGAGTACGCCTAGCGAATTACTCGGCCGCTGCACCGCCCAAGTACCACGATTGGACGGTTATTCTCATTCCGAGATTCTCCTTGAACGCGAGGTCCACGTCAGACGCGGAAACGTTCAAAGGGTTTCCACGGTGCGGGAGGAAAAAACTAATTAACTTTTCGGAATAATTAAGATAAGACCGTTGGAGATCCGGCCGAAAGCTCGGCTCTGTGCCGCACCACACCGCTTCCTCTTTATTCTTCACGCCTGAGGAGCCGAGCCGAATTGAGCAGGAACTCCTGCTGGAAATGGTGATCGGTCGATTAAATCGTTTGCATAAGAAGAAACGGCCACTTTCGTTCGATGAGATCCTGCTGAAACAAGGAATTCTGGCACACCGTTAAAGCACACCGACCGCGGCCTCCGCGTACCAAAAGATCTTTCACTCTTAATTTTCCATAATTTAAAATATACATTAATATCCTCCCCTGCTGTGTCAATGTTGAGATATTTTCAGATAAATCGGACTTCCCTTTCGGCTTAAGCGAAAAGAACCAACGGCCAGAGGAAGAAATTCAGTAATAATATAAGAGTTCCTGCGGAGCGGAAATGGCATGATTAAAATATTGAATCTGTACGTAGAGGAAGAAGCAGTGAAGTGTTCAAGTAAGAAAGTCTAGCGCGAATTTCAATAAAGGGTGCCATTACCGACTGGTAGGATTTGCCGACGAGCAATTAAAGATATTGCTATTGACCAACTTTCGATGAAGTTAAATTAAAGTGAAATCAAAGTTACTCCAACGACGTCGGCTTTAAGATTTTCTTTTATAACTGTCAGGGAAAAAGTTATCAAGCCTGCGAGCAACACTTCAATCATAATCTCCTTTACTTTCTTTTATGCGATTTATCCTAAGATTAATTGTATCGTTTAAATAACGAGCATTGCATCGATTATTCTGTCCTTTTAACTCAACCCAACCATTTCGAAATTCTGTCATCGATTCTTACGTAATCAGGAAGATTCGTCGAATGAACTTTCTTACGACAGATTCGTTAAGCAACTTTCTTCCCAAATGCAACGAGGGATTTCCAGTGACAATAATCGTATTTAACCCGTGATTGTATATTATTTCAAGCGACAATGACAGCTTTTGTGTGTTTACATGTCAATGTTATTAACAATTACCGTTATTTATTTGTGTTTCACTTTTTTCTAGCGAAAGAAATAATAAGAAATATAAAGCATAACCTAAGCAAGAAACAACAACAAGAAAAAGAACGAACAATTTAAAAATGAACGTAAATGATTCAGATGGATGGAGTACGTAATGCAAATTTTAAAAACAAAAATACGTTTCGTTTAAACAGTGTTTAATTATATTAAAAAAATTAAAGTGCAATACTACCCTAAGGGATACGATCCGCCAAAAAGTTTTCTTTATCGACGAGTTTGGCGGGAAGGTGCAATTTGAGAATAAGATAGGAATCATAGTGTTATTTGAGAAAACTTTCGTTAGAGCGACGTACAGCTTACATGAGCGAAAAGTGGTCCGCGTAGCAGAAATAAAAGTCTTACTACACGATGGTAGAAGAAGACGGAGATTCGCTGCAGGTGGTGGAACGGGGTGGTAGAGTTTGTAGCGGGCCGCGTTGAAGCTCGGTCCTTCGTTGATAATTAGCAAGCAAGCTAAACGTAGGACTGATAATTCTCAACAATGGTTCATTACCGTCGTTTAAATGTGCACGACAAGTGCATTCGAGTGGTTGTGCCTGACGGCGGCGGCGTAGCGTCGTTGAAGGCTCGGGTAGCTGCCTATCTGGCTATTTCCATACATCTTTCATTGTGTTCTTTGTCGCGCCTAACTATAGATTCGCGGACTGACATTTTTATGGTGGAACAATGGGGGCGAGGCTAATGCCAGAACAAGGAGGAAAAGTGAAAGACAGAACGAGTGACAGAGAGGGGTGGTGGAAGAGCGAAAGTAAGGGAGATAAAAGTATAGATAAAGACAGAGATGGGACAATATAGAAAGAGAAGGGAAAGGGAAGGAGGGAGGGAGAGAGAAGACCGATTCGACGTCAACCAGAGCATCGTTATCCGAGTAAATAGGCTGCCACTGTCGACGACGGCCCCCGACGGCCCCCGAACACAATCCACGATTCGTATTGTACTTTATTCCCCGAGTGGTCGAGACCGCCACAACGAAGTACGAATGTCTACAATCCTCTGCAACCGGTAACCTGCCTCAATCTCCGCGTCACCGACGTCGGAACGAGAAACTACCTTAAATCCTCCGAGGAACCGGAATTGATAATTCCGCGGTTGAAAGCTTGCGACCGTTCTCGGTGCTCCGAGGAAATCGTTGTCCCCGAATGCCTACGCTTCCGTGCTTTTTCTCGGAGTTTGATGCTTAGGGACGCCTAAATTAGAAATTCGTCCAGTTTTTAAAACTAGCTACTTATTTAAGATTAGCGTTTCAGAAATCAGTGAATGTTGAGAATTCCACAACGCCTTATATTACAGAACACTTAAGAGTAACAGAACAAAACATTTACAAGTTACACAAGAGCAAGTTACAAGTTACGAACAGAACTCAGATACGTAGTATACGAGAGTGTAATAGAACATAATTAGTACAGATTAGATGTCAGAAATCTACGAACCATTTATAAATGTATAATTGTTAACACGTGTATATATATTTGTTAATAAATTTAAAGTTTTTGTAAATAGTATTAGACTTATCTACTTACTAAATAACTCGGTTCCACGAACCTTCTGGGGACCAACAGTTAAATTATATTGGGTTGTAGCGTGTACAAAACGTACAAAACATCCATGTTCCGACATTTCGGAAGTAAATTGCATTCTTTGGGCGCGGAAAAACGACGCAGGATGCATCGTGTATTAAAAAATATGCCAGTAGGGGTATTCAACTTCAAATTGATCACTTTCTTAAGATGTGGCCTGTGTGAAATTAGGAGTTTAAGTCGTTATTTTGCTAGTGTCGAATTTGATTAAGGAACAGAGAGGGCGACAGTAAAGGATGAGTGAAAATTCGTTAAATTACACAATTATAAAATGCAAATAAATTTTTAAAACCGAATATTATTATTTCTGTCGAGAAAGATTGTCTCTTTCGTTTAAATCTTCTATTAAACTAAAAGGTCATTGTTACATTGTAGGCGCGATAAATAAGCTCTTGTTTTCAGTACAGGTGGCCATTAAATTTAATTTATTTTCTGAAAAAATGTTGAATATGATTATTAACGACATTCTTTTGATTACACGTTTATCATAATCGTTAACCATGAATCAGATTACATTTTTTTCCAACACAACTGTGTACCAAAGAGGAAGCAAAAACTGTCCAATTATTTCTCTGCTTTGTCTCCGAATTAAAAGAGTTTTCCCAATGACTCGTCTGATTAATACTTTCGAGGGACTTGGTGCGCTTTGTACCTATTTATACCGGTGAAGCGGAATCGCGGGTGCGTAATCTTCCATTATAATTGACCTCTCCTCCTACTTGTTTGAGGACGGGGTGACACTGTCTGTGGTGAGGTTGGTGGGCGAAGACTTCCTAAAAGTCGAAACGGGAATCTGTCTACCAGAATAAACGAGGCAGTACTTCCATTATTAATTATAAAAAAGTTGTAACTAAATACATGTCAGAACAGAATTACGTGGTCGCCATCGTGAACACGGTTTTAATTTCCCTGTTTGTTGGAAAGTTAGCAATCGTATAAGCGCCAAAGTTAAGAACGGAATTAAAAGCAACTTCGATGCAGTCTTTATCGATGACGAAAAAGAGGGAGCGATAACTACAGAAATTATATAGATGATTATATATTACGCTCTGTAATAAATCCAATCGTATCGACAGCGTTACTTTAATACTTTATTGTAAACTTTAACTGCATAACCAGAAGATTAATAGCGAAAAATAGTGTTCATTTAAAAGCAACCAAGCAAACGAAATGGCCACCCCTCATATTTAAAAACGAGTTATCTACTTATTGTTGTTGTTTTACTTATTTCGTGTATTAAAAGATTCTCTTGAAAAAAATCGTTTGAAGTTATCAAAGAAATAAATGTACACGTATCTAGATTTTTTAGTAAACGTACCGATGAATTTTATTGTAAAAAATGTTTAAATTAGCCACAAAATAGCAAGAGATTATAAAACAAAATGACTCGTACATTATTGATCATGTAAGTTCTATATAAAATTAACAATATTTGATATTTTTATAGAGGAATATGAACGAACTTATTACACAACCTAATAAATTAGTAACTACTGGTAACGTTACTCATAAATTTTATCCCTATCATCATTATGTATGTACAATAGTCTAACATCTAAATCTCTTATCAATTAAATTTTTTTTGTGATAAAGCTTCTTGAATAATGGGACACGACCCTTTTGGCGAATTGCGTTAAAATGCTGTAAGGTCACACAAAACATACCATTAATATAAATTATATTAGTTTGCGTATCAAGAATGATGTTCTAAAAACTGTCGTTGCGTTGCACGCGATGATTGAATTCGTATTTCGTGGTAAATAAACATTTTGTTTATGCTGGATGTCGTTAATAATTTTGTCTCGTGAAAAGAGTTTCTAGGGGACAAAATTTAGAAAGCTCCACTCTGTACGAATGTTAACAGTGTAAAAGAAAAAGTTAAAAGTATTACAAAATATCCATTAAAATGCCGAATTGTACGTACGCAGAAGAGTGAAACAAGAAACCAGCGAAAATGAAATTTAACGACGGTGCTACGAGGTACTTTTCGCATTTGGTAAATAAATAATTAGAGTCTCCCTTCAGCATCAGCGCTACCTTTCTTTTTTCGCCCTCCTTTCCCAGCTTCGTCTTCTCAACCGGTGAATGGCAGTGATTGGCAGTTAATGACGACGTTTCACGGACTACCCTCTACACCTCCGATATCCAGCATCCCCGTTGGGACAAGTGTCTCCCGTAATTTCTATCGAGTCACCCGTGATTTTATTCTCAAGGATCGTTTCACGAAAACACGGTCAGTTTCTCCCTAGTTGTCTTACTAGATATTAATTGGAAATGCAGTGTAATTGAATCATTGCAAACATTTATTACTAATATCGTTTAGTTATTAATATACAATAGAACATTCCTAGCAAGACAACATATCGTACAGGTTTTGCATTCCAAATTCAATTTTTTCTAAATTAAATTCATCTTTTTATTTTAAAGTACATGATCTTGTTGACCAGGCAGTTGCTTTACTTTTCCTATCACCACATTCTCCAACGACGAATCCCAACAAAGAAGTTTTTCAAAAAATCAAACTATGTTCGAAACATATGCTAATTGATCTTTCAAATCATAAACATTTGGAAGGCATAATTAGAGACACTCCTGTAACCGTTGCCCTTAACAAATTGTCACAACTCTTATTTAAATAAATACATGAAATTACTATCAACTGTACCGAATTCATACGCAATGAATTGATAAATTCTATTAAATAAATAATTCGTGTACATCTTTGTATTACGTACAGTAAAATTTGAAGTATTTTAACAATAAGTTTAAGATTTTTAACATTTTTTTGATAAAACTTAAATTGCAAAGAGTTTAAAGAAAAAATTTAAATGAGAGATTCTAGAGGGCAAAATAAGACCAAAATCAAGAATACAAATTTATTGATTAAGGCTTTGTTAAAAGGTTATTAACAAAATTATTTTTAAAAATTATTAATAAAATTTGTCCACCTACACGAATTTTTTTCTCAAAAGTGCGTAGGATTTCAAGGGTATGTCTACTCACCAAAAATAATTGTAATTGATCCCCGTAATCGAAAATAATTTTTCTAGAATGATTTGAAACTTTTCAATTTCGCCGAAAAATTTCACCACCTACACTACACCTTTGTCGATTTTTCTTAAAAATTCGTTTTTCATTTTTAATAAATTTGGTTGGCGCTGTACGGAAATGTTGTCTAATACTTTTTTGTAGGCATCTATGAGCTCTACTTCCATACTAAATTTCGTTGATATACGTTCACTATTGTAGAAGTTATGGACGTTTGAAAATTGGACCACTTTTATGGGATTTTTTTCACTTTACGGGGATAAGAAACAACTTTTCGAATAGTCTTGGAATTTCTACATATTCTTCACCAAAATACGCATTGTTTGCATTTTAAAACATAAAAATCGTCCAATCCGTTAGAAGTTATAATGTTTCAAACATACGCATGAAATTTCGAGGAAGCATTTCTGGCCATACATTATATTTTTGGTAATGAATTTTTTTCTCGAAAGCGCGTAGGATTTCGAGGGTACGTGTATTGAGCAAAAATGATTGTAATTGAGCCCCGTAACCAAAAATAATTTTATCAGATTCATTTGAAATTTTTTAATTTCGCCGAAAAACTTTCCGGTCGATATGGAATTTCAAATGTTAATAACTTTTTAATGAAGCTTCAGTCAACAAATTAGTATTCTTGATTTTTGTCTTATTTTGGTCTCTAGAATCAAATTTCCCATTCAAATTTTTCCCTGAGGTGGCCGAACACCCTGTATACATGTAAATAACATAAGACAGAATATCGTAGGAAAAGATACATCAATTATAACTAAGATTCATTTAAACTCAGAAGGTTGTTTTTTTATAAGAACAAGAGCAACATTTTTTTTTAAATGGTACAAGTCTGATTAAATTAAACAATTAATATCTCTGAATACCGTTGTAGGGATCGATCTGCCAAACATTAAGCGCCACATGACACTTCATATTGCGGCGTTTAGAGAATTCTCCACATTCTACGATTTGCAGAAATGCGAAGATAGTGTGGGCGTTCAAACGTCTCATACTGTTGCTCCGAGCACTGACTGGCACTGCCTGTTTCTATTTACTACTTGCTTTTACCCAGAGATTCTCATTCGGCATTGGCATCCCAAGCTCGCGTTCGGATGCTCACATTTAATTAAATTTCACCCCGCTGTAGAATTCATATTTCACGACGGAAGACTGGAAATCCGAACTCCGAGACGCGTCATTCGAATGGAAAATATCAAATCGCCTAAATCGATGCAATTGTCGAACAGGCGGAATGAGAACTGCTGCGTCTTTTGATGGCTCCGTGGTGCATCACACATATTAGTAACAGTTGTGCATATTTTGGGTTTAATAGCGAGTATTATTGATTATAGTATCGCATGATTGGTACAATCATGTTACTTGTACTTATCAATGCACGACATGCAACCAGCTAACCGTTTGAAGCAACCGATGCACGAAAACGAGGGGCATCCGATTATTTGCTATTAAACCGTTTAAGGCTGGTAAATTGCAATCGATTGTTACCCAATTCAAACCTCCGATGCAAGTTATTAAATGGCAATTACTCGGCAATTGCATGATATAAGGAACAGTTACCTAATGCGTACCGGTAACCTAAATCGTTCCTCTTCAATTTCTCCGTTGTTACTAGATTATCATCGAGACAGAAAATATCGAATAACGAATAACAGACAGACAAATTTCGATCCGTTACAATCAATAACTTATTTTTAACGATTTCGCATCTACAAATTATTTTCTATGGATAATCAGTGTTGAATTTTTCTTCGACTAAACGATTCTTTAATCGAGCTTTGTCATTGATTATCGTCTTACGAATTCTACGACCAAGTAGCACAATTACAGAGCAGGTATTTCTATACAACAATAAATTTTCTCGAAGACATCGATGAAAAATGAAAAATGCCTTTCTAAATATACTTTAATTTTGTCTGCCACGAGTAAGAAAGTAATTCGACGCGACGAAGTAGAAATTAATTTCGATTGTTTCTAGTTAGAAAAAATGTATAACTGATTTAGGAAAGACGCGCGAATCTAAATGCTTGTACCTCCGTGGCAACGGCACAAGCTGAAAAAGACGGGAACAATTACGAACGAGAGAACTAAGCAACTGGAAAGCAGATCCAACGCCTTCGAAATTGTCGGCTGCTCTGAAGATCGACTGGGCTTCCAATAGCTTTCACGCAGCCACTAATGGTCCTCTGTGAGCTGATAGGTGGGCCAGAGACACAGGAGGGCTGAAAATATAGACCAGAAGGAGAGAGAAAAAGAAATAATAAACAAGGGTAGGTGTACGCATGGGACACAAAGGGCTTTCTCTTTCTCTCGGTTCTTCTTTGTATCAGCTGTCTCGAAAAGATCAGAACAGACGGAAGGACAATGCTATAAGTCTTTGTCGTGCGGACATCTCTTTGTGTACACGACCATGTTATATACGGGGTGACCCAATCTCGAGAAAGGAATCAAAGTGAGCAGGAGGCAACGGTTTCCTATAAAATTCACCCCATTCAGAGATTCCTGCGTTACATAATACTCAATCCCTTTCATACCTCGACAAAATTTTATACGTTGTTAAGAATAACTGAAAATCGATAAGGTAGTATGCGATCTACGTTAATATGTACGCAGGTAAACAGACGCGTGACATTTGTTGTCTTGAGATAAATGTATCTACTATGTATATTTATATGTACGCATGTATGTATGTATATAAATATGGACCGCGCTGTGAGGGATGTTCCAGAAGAAAAGTGTGAGCTGTTGTTGAAGTGATAAAGTAATTTGTAATAATCTGTTAGTCATGTAAAATAAAATCCTAATAAAAAATTAACATACGTTTCTGTAAAATTTACCGAGATAATTATACGTGGATACTATCGTGTATCAACTAGAAGTATTGGGCAATATAATACTAAGGGACTTGACTTATTCGTTATAGAAATCACCATATTGATCGACAAGAAGGTTTATAGAAATATTGGGTGTGTTGCTTGATTGACGATATCGTGTACAACTATTTGTCGTATTGCGAAACGTTGAAAAGGAATCGATAGGAAGAGAAAAGGGGAGGTCACGGTGAAAGGGAACGAAAAGTGGGGGAGTGCTTTCCGTAGGGTGCTAGTGGAACGCGACAACTGCCGAAGATATTCGGTTGCGAAAGAGTATAAGCTTAATCTTGCCGCGACAGCAACAGAAATATGGGACTATATTGTCTCCATATATCATACAAGTCTTCTTCGACGTGTGTCCTCGAACCATTATCCGCCTTCCCGCTGAGTATATCGGACTTAGACGAGAATATAAGTGGATGATGCTTCGTATTATTGCGGAGAAGGAATTGTTCGCGGGGAGAAGCGAGGTAAAAATCTTACAGGAGAATTGCCCGAGACTCTATCTCATGCATCATTGAACCGTGAAGCTTGACTTCCATTTCCCATGAGAAATTACCAAGTTTAAGACACTCCTAGTCGAGGAATATGAAAAACGATCGATTGAAAATTTTCGCTGCCACGAAGTATTTAATCGAACAGACTCGTTCTGCCGGTTTCGTATTGGCTCGCGGCTACCGTTCGCGCAGCCAGAACGCGCACCATATCGTACCAAACGACGCAAACGACGGAAATGTACTTCGCGTTTCCATCGACTGAATCTTAATTATTTGCAATTTTACGGACGGCGGAATATAATTATAATACGAGCAAAGGTTTGTTTCGCCGTAGGGTCGCAGGGTTTGCACCACAGTTACCTGCCCCCTGACCCCGACTCGTTTCCTGTTCCCCCTTCTAGCCCCCTTTCCACGCTCTCTAGCTTGCACTCAAACGTTCTCTCTTTTCTCCATCCCTCTTTCTCTCCATCGTCAACGACCCTCCTCAGGACCGGCGGCGCACTTGCCACAAGCATTTCATCAGAAGCGCCGTGTAGTTCTACAGACCACTTAACTCATAAATGAGGGATTATTTCATCGTGTAATCGCGTATGGGCCAAAAAGCATTACAATTAACGCTAACCAACTCCGCGGCGACGCCGTCTACTCGCGGCACCGCGACGTCAAATGGAAATGTGCCGCGAGGTTACCGTCAACGGCGACTGGCTGTGCTTGCTGTTCCTCGTCGTACCGAGGATCAGAACGTTCCAATGGATTCATCGTTACGCAAAATTACACGCCACTAAATACTTTCGAACGGTCTTTAAGGGAGTAAATGCGGTGTGTTTCGCGAACTCTCTCCACTTAAATATCTTGATTATTTCAAACAATGCGAGAAAATGTTAATCACAAAAGTTGTACAGTTTAACAAAATACATAGTATAGTATAAATGGTATTCTTGCAAGTGGAGGCGTAGAGAAGATATAGAGATCAACTATGTTTTTTAAATGGAACGTCCAATTTTTTATCCTCCATTTCAACAGATTGCCGTATTTTCAGTTTACAAATATTAAAGTACGTTTGTATAAAATATATTATTATAGGTAAATTATAGACACTAAACCACGAACAATTCGTAGTTGGTTATGCAGTCACACGTATACTAACATACTAACAACTCTCAGAACATGAAGAGTATGTGATATAAAAACAGTAATACCTTCGATGCTGTATTTGCTGCTGACGTTAATTTAATACTACAGGCAGGTCACGATTCGTGCGAGTTATAGATTCCAAAAACTGATCGCATTATTCCTGAATATTTGAAATGGTTCCAATTTAAAAGAAATACGTATGCAAAAAAACAAAGTTAAACATACCAATTTTAAATATAAGTACGTATTTTAGTAAATTATTATGGCATAAACATGTGTATTATTTTTGCAAGTATTTAAACAGTGATAGTTGTATTTCCTTTTCCTCTTTCATATCTTCGTACAGATGATAAACCCATAATATTTCGTCTAAGTCGCTGTTAATTTGCATACTTCAATCCATATTCGGATCAGCATCTGTAATTTTTTGTTTCAGAACCTTTGTAGCTAGAAATATGTTTTCCATTTCTTTGATTATAAACTTCTTTTCTTGTTCAATCATTATATTCTTCACATGCATGTTGTTCATTAAGATATAAAAGGTCATCATCAGACAATTCTTCATTGTGTAAATTGAGGAGTCCCTCAAAATCATTATTTTGTAGGTCTATTGTAGTTCTCTTCCCACATCTGTTATTTTTCCTAAAATGGTTCTAAATTACTACTGTCAGAACGAACCAAAATACCTCGTAAACCTTGTGTTAACTGAATTTTTGTTCGTATTAAATGCGACGTTACATTATTTTATAATTCGAACTATTTGAACTTGTATTAATCTAGACGTAGTTCTGTATATTTGAAATTATTTACATTATCACGAGTAACAAAAATGTCATAAAAAGCTAATAATTTGTGGAATAACTTATATTTGATAATTGTAGCACATCTTCATAGTATTGGAATTGATTAATTTTGCACAGTGTTTTATTAAAATGTCGCTCTAATGTGTTTCGATCTCAGTTGAAAAACTATTAAAACTTTTTTTTATGCTTCTCATTCCGTTCAATAAGGCTCTACAAGTTTTCAATAGAATTTAGATCCTGTGATTTCGGATCATCATCATTGACAAATCGTTAAGTTGCTTCCAAACAGTTTCCACGTCGGATAAACAATGGATGTGGCGATTCTTTTTTTCTATAAATATTTCAGAATTTACTTCATACTATCGTAATAGCAACCAGTCTCTTTAAATTTATATCATACCTTCTTACAAACTGTCTCAGATTGTCCAATAACATTTGTTAACTCGACAAATATTTTTTTCTTCTTGCACAGTGATACAACAATCTCTATATTTTCGACGAAGATTGCTAGCTTTACTAATAGATCACATTCGAAGGGTTTCGAAATTCTATCGCTAGCTGTAACAAAACGTAAAAACTGCTTTCTCTCTTCTAGTGTTAGGAAAAATGGCATGGAATCGAAGCGTCTAGAAAATTTTCATATTCTTCGCTCGAAGACGTTTCCTATCACGAGCTGATAAAGGAGGGTCAAGATTAATCGACGGAGCACATTGTTTCCCCGCTTCTACTAGCGACCGATTGCAGCAGTCACGCCAAACGAAATCCTTTCCATCTTCCTCGAGCGTATTGGGATCTGTACGACATGTACGTATACGTACACAGGTATAGACAGGTATCCTGAAAGAACAGTCAAGTATAGGAGGGTCGACTAAAGGGTGTATGATTGATCGTACCGTGGCATGCCAGATAATGCAATTTTATTTCATTTGATTCCGCGGAGGTAATTGCTATTTTGGCGAGTCTGCCACACCGAGCAGCCGACGGGGTGATGTATTGGCCCGACTCGTTCTTTCTCACCGTCTCCTTCTTTTCGCATACTTATTCACCTTCTCTTTCTTTCCTTTCCAATCCCTCCTTCTCTCTACCCTTCTTCCTTGCTCTCTCCTCTTTTTATCTTCCGTCGCTTCATCCGCGCGATATATTAACTCCAAGCTGGATTATTGCACTAAGGGTGGCAAACGATGGATCGATCAAGCGAAGGAACGCAAAAGATAGCGAAATAGTCCGGTGGCCTTCTCGTTGAGAAGATTATGGAAGCTGATAAATTACAGGGATCCCTGCTTGCGTCGAGTTATCCTCCTGATCGTACGGTTAATTCAGGTTGCTCGGCTTCCTAAGCTTCCGAGCGACTTCGCTTCTACCGGGTTGTTCAAACAGTTCATTGGGATTTTTAACCTTCTGGAGGTTGCAACGTAGGTGACGGATGCAGGTTTTGCACTCTAAATTAACCTTTTCGGAGATCAAATTCACCTCCTAGATGACTCGTGAGCCAATAATGAAGTAATAGAATGCCATTTTGTCATTTTCTCTGATTTTATTCATAATTAGAGTCTTAGCAATTGATACGTTCAGTATTAAATAAGTGTTCTATATTATTTTTGTTTAATTGTTGTTACACAAATTCACCTCGTAGATGACTCGTAGGCTAACAGTGAAGTAATAGAATGCCATTTTGTCATTTTTTCTGATTTTATTCGTAATTAGAGACCTAGCAATTGATACGTTCTGTATTAAATAAGCGTTCTATATTATTTTTGTTTAGGCGTTGTTATATGCATGCAATAAAATATTTATTTTGAAATGATAACTTTACATCGGATTTCTGGAAAACTTGATTAGCAAAAAGATGAATTTTATCTGTGAAAGGATTAATTTGAAGAGAAAAATCTATACAATCAATCTCATTTTATAAATATTTTTAAACAGACGCATCGTAGAGGTTAGAAAACGCTTTCTGCCATTGTCGTTCGCATTCTTTTTAAAAACGACTTGTATAACGCGACAGGGACGTTTGTTTCGAACAACGGGACAAGTCCGTACCGCCCTGTAGGAATGGCATGATTATTACTATTGCTATTATTGTTATGGTTACATCGACCACGATCAGTCAAACTCGTTAAAACTTTCGGTATTAGTACCAACTTCGACCTGCACTTCATCCTCCTTTCCGTGCACTTCCAGTTTCCCTCCCTAGTCAACTACCAAGCACGCTTCGACATACGCCTGATCGGCCGACGAATACATGCCTCGCAATTCCTCGAGCCACAGGACTTTCGAGCACGCGTATCTCACAATTCTGTAAATAAAAGAGCTAATTGGCTCGCCTTGAAAGCGTTTCGTCGTGTATTATATTGCAGGCAGAAAGAAAGGTCAGACAGATTAAAATTTATAATGGATGTGATCTTGAAAATAAACAAATTGATTCCTAATTATTTAAAAAGATGATCGCTCTGTGGATGATTAATACCTTGTATGAATTAGAATATGTAATCCTTGTTACAAAAATGAGACGATATCCTCAGAATCAGATTAAACAGATCGAAAATTTTATTTAATTTGTTTGAGAAACTTAATTGATCATCGATATAATTAACGATGATTGATCGAACACTACATCAAATGGTGATGGTGGCAAAAGTGTTCCGAAAGGAAGAAACGATTCAAGAAGATGGGTACTCAGGGGATGATTGATATTTTTCGTGCATGCGGGCATATTTTGCTGGAGTACAATTCACGTAAACAAAAATACGCGGAGACTTATGAAACGACCCGATGCAAGGAAGCCATTAAAATAGTTAGTCGTTTACATGTCAGGCGTAAGAACATCAATTGTATCGCGTAGGTCTCCAGAATAAAAACGACCTGACAGTTCGGTCGCGAAACGAATCTCCGCCCTCTGCGCCTCAGAACTCCGTTCCAACCGTAATTCCAGGTTTTGCATAGATATATTGGACGTATGTCCAATTCTTTCCCCGTTCTTCTCGAAGGACGGTGCTCGTATACACACGAGCCTCGACGGGGCCATGAAGTATGAGGCTGGCGTGCGAACGTTAGAAAGTATCTAGGAATACGGAATTAATCGCCTGTTTCTCTTCCATGCGGTGCTCGCGCGTACATATCTGCACACCCACACACACGTAACACAGGTGCAGAGTCAGACGTAGGGTAAGAACAGTTTGCTCGCAGAGACCCGCGGGGCGTTACGTGGAGTGGAAGCCGCGAGCTCGTAGAAAGAAATGGCGATATAAAAATAGATATGAGCCGATGGTGGGAGAGAAAAAAAAGGAGACGGAGGCCCGTGCAAAAAGACACGAGGAATAGAGAGGAAAGGAGAGGAAAAGAGAGAACACCGGGGAATGTATGGAGATTTGGAGTCATGCGATTCAACTATAAAACCCGGCGAGTCTTGCAGCTGGCGAGGCGTCGTACCTACCACACTCCACGCACCCCTTCTCCCACTACGAGCCCACTGCTCACCCCTTTCCTTTCCTTTTCGCCGTTCCGCAGTTATTTACGGTTTGATTCGCCTTATCTTCCCTACCACCCCCGACTCCGGCGTTCCAGTCTCTCGTTCCTCTCTTCGACTCCCGTACGCTCGAAACTACCTACAGGAACACAGTCGAACCATTGCCACGGACCCTGAGCATCGCGTTCTTTACCGCAACACACTTTTTAATTACCCCTAAATTCGATATTTACAGTTTACGACGATAAGATGGCACTTATAGTGCGGGACAAAATAATTGGATGCGTAACAATTTTGTAGATTTTACACAGCTAGTGGAAGAACATGTAGGGGGAACCGGAGCTACTTGGTACAGTTCAATTATCTGGGCACTAGACACACATACAGGGTGTTACGTTTAAGTGCGAATAGTGGAATATCTCATGAGGTATTGAAGGTATCAAAAAAGTGTTATTACAAAAGTTACTTTATTTAAAGGGGCACGTTATGAGGTATAAATAATTTATGTCCAGTGGTGGGGGAGATTTCAAGGTCGAGCTAATTTTTTTAAATAGAACCCTAAATTTTTTTGTTCATAATATGATAGCATTTGTTGAGACAAATTCAACAACATATTACATGATATGTACAATATGGACCAGAGCAGTATTCCTATTAATTGGAGCAAATTGATACTTCATTGTCCAAATATTTTTAAAATTATCTTCTAGTGTATTTTCCTCAATTTTTATTCATAGTGTTTAAAGATAAAGGGTCAAAATATACTTAAGAATACTTTTTATTAGATTGTTGAGTCAAATAAAATTTGTAAAAATTGAAAACTGAAAAACATATTAACTTTTCCTAATCTTCCCTATATTTTGCACATTATATATGTTAAATATTTCTTACATAGAAGACACTAAATCTCATAATTATATGATGTACAATGGGGAAGTTAGAGACAAAAATTATAAGCAAAAACTGATGTTAATCGGGCAAAATGATAAGATAAATGGAACGTTTTTGTTTTTCAAATTATCTGTATAAACTTTTATTCAAATGTATAGTTTAGTGACGTGGAAAATCGAGCAGTTATTCGATCACATAATTGTACAATTACATAAACTTTTAAAATAATAAAGCGTAGTCGTAACGTGGTATACAATCTCTTTAGAAATCTTGAAATATATGGAGAAAATAAATCAAGAGGATGACCACGATTAATTCCTGAATGCAGTAAATAGACAATTTTTCGTACTGCATCAAAGAAAGGAACTGCAAGACAAATTGCTGAAGTAGTTGATATACAAATCAATATAAAAAATGTTCGACGAGTTAATACAATCTCATTAAGCGAGAAAAATTGAAACGGTGACCAGTTTTAATCGCACGCCATAAGTGTATTTATTTAAAATTTTCGTGAAATTATATTGATTAGGAAAAAAGAGAGAAGCATCATATTCAATAACAAGAACAAATATTAAGCTACAATAAAGTTAACATCCTAATGTAGAATACAAGTAGAATGAATATCTTGTGAAGTAATACATTTCCAATTGTTATGATTTAACCTTTTCATATTTAGAATGGTAAGAACTTATTTATGTAAAAAAATGCTATGTTCGATTTAAAAAACAAGTGAAAGTGTATAGTCCACTTACACTGTTGCATAAAATACAAAAATTATGCTATCGAATGAATGGTTCCGCATGGGGAATTTAATTTTATTCTGTACGAATTTCTTGTATCCTCGTTTAGAAAAGAGCTACGGCTTATCACAGTTTGTAGAATCACTTCGTATAATCGGATTCTTTAATCATCGTCGGTGTGCAATAGTTTTCTTTTTAACAGTTATCTTCTTCTCGGGTTGAGTTTTATTTTCTTCTTGTTATTTTTAGTCGTTATTGTTATTAACGTATTACTGGATCTTTTAAGAGATATTGTATAATCCACTCAAGCCTCAAATCAGAAAAGAATATAATGCCATAATTAATATAAAACGAACAGGAAATATGACACCTTAATAAACAGTCTTTTGTTTGTAATTAAATAAATACTACTTAGCACAGTGTTGAAAGTTCTCGAAAATATCTTTTCACGGATTTTAATATAAATTGTAATAATCGGATTGTCAACTCTGAACGTTTACTAACTGGCGATTTTCAACATGAATATACATAAAAATGATTCTTGAAACATTTTCTAGTGAATTTTGATTAAAAGAACATGCTGGCCATTTAATTCAATTAATCAGATTCATCTGAAACTATAGTATATTTTTTTTCGACTGACGATCATGACAATTTTTACTAAGTTTAATTACACGTACCTGAAGGTATATAAAAAAAGATTTATCTGTATATAATTTTGTAAGATTATATTAATTCTCTTGTTACATCAAATACCCTTTCTAGCTCTTCAAGGATATTATACAAATTACCAAAATAGTAAAGAAAGAATTAATTTCGAATATCAATTCCTTCGAAACAAAACGATTTAAAAAACTATTACTCCTAAATTAATAAATCGTGGAGTCCATGATTTTTTAGAGATTATTTGTAGATTTAATAACAGAGCTCTGGAATAATTTTATAACAGAACATTTCTTCGCGTTTCACTAGGTACGAATTCGGAATCGAAAAATGGTAATGTTTTATCGTTAATGGTATACGAACCACACGGTGGATTACGTTTTTCAGGTAAATACTTGAGCCTCGTTAAGGTAACAATGTTCAAACAGATGCTACATTTCCTGTGTGCCGTTCCGCAACTCGATCAGCTTGTGTTCGTCTCAAATATCCTTCGCTCTGAATTTATAAAACAAATATTCCCTCAAATTCGAAATGGGGGACGCAACTGTGCATTCGAATATCTGAAAATATTATTTATTGCATGTAAAAGTAGAATAATTTTACCTATAACAAAAAGGAAATGAATATGGTACTAGGTATTTGCAATTGTCAACGACAAACATTTCATCAGCAGTATTAATTTTCTATTATTTACATTCCATATATAATATAAGTTGCAATATGTAAGTGAATTTCGTGTAACAAACATTACTTATCCAATTTGAAACAATTGTATAATCGGATACATGCTTGCGTTCAATTATCTTTATTAAACGTTTTAATGTAATGTTCAATTGTTTCTAAATCAAACGAAATTGAAAAATGGTTAACATTTTTGTAAAGCGTAATAAACTTAAATGTTATAAAATTTTCTTCTGAATAAATGCGTAAGAAAGTCGTTGGTTCAAGGACCTTCCGCGCTATAATATGGAGCTAATATATTTTTTTAAAAACAATGAACCTTATCCAAATACAGCAACTGTTATTTAATTTTTACAAACCAGTACCTCGCAAGAAAATTGATCATTGCGCCATATTCGTCCTTTGAAAGCTTCCAAAGTATGTGACGGACAATCCCCCATATCGTTAGAAATAAACAGGACAATTAAGAGGTCTGGTTGTAATTGGACGCCACGTAAACTCGAATGTCCATTGTAAGCAATAATCTGGGCGCTTGTAGCAACTGAACCTTAGGAAAGCATAATTAAATTCAGATAATACGTCAAAGCAGTACACGCGTAGAGGTAATCAGAGCACGGCTCTTCCGTGAACGTTGGACAGATGTTTGGCACGATTTATCTGTTCTATCGAAACGTTGACCTTTCGTTAATCCTCGGAAGGAGGATTCAACCGGACGTCCAAGAGTACACTGACCATAGGACCAAGCATGATGTTAAAGGGCTTTGAGGCCTGTGGACGACTTCTGGTACCCGCGAACCAAGACGCTTGTCCAAATGTCGGAATAGACGATAAACAGACAGGATAGGAGAACATCAGAGAGGAGCGTATCTAGCCGTAAGCTCAATAGCTCCATTTCTAAGACGCTGCGAGTCCTTCCAGCCTTCAGCAGATATATTCGTGTATACACACAGTGTAATTGAATGCATACACACCACTCACTCGTTCACACACCGACGCTTGATACATGCATGAGACGATAGTACTCGTATAAACACGTCTTGCCGGTTGGATCCAGCCGGATCTCAATCTTAGCTAGAAATGTAATTACGCTCAATGGACAGACGGTATTCCTGGTAACAGATAAATTTATATCGAGTGGAATTTCTGCGCTACTGTCACTACATTCAGATCCTTGCGACTGATAGGCTACGAGACGTAACGAGGTTGCTCGATTTAAATGAAAACGAAAGTATCGGTTAACGCGACGATTCAATTTGAAGATAATTAACCCCATTTACGATTAAATAACGAATAATTTTTCAAACGTATACCACTTAATTTTGTTTAAATTTGCAATGCTCACAAAAAGAATAGATCTAAAATGTGTTGACTGTTAAAATCCATCAACAAGAACTAATCAATGTGTTCAAAAGCTTAGTAAACACGCTACGTGTAGCTTAACACGAGAGAAACCGTATTGGTGGAAGCTTTAGAAGAGCTGACCAGGTTTGTGCTTGCGATCAACATTTTTGCAGTAGTGTTTAAATTCGGTTTGAAAGCCAGGATTTGATTTTCGCGAAACATGCTCCGTTCTGGTTGGAAATAGAAATATGATGGCACTGACTGAATATAAGGGAAGGAGACGGAAGAGAATGGGAGCTGCTTGGCACAAACGCTTTCGCTATCAGTTGGCTCTGGCAGCGAAGCCTATCCATCCATACCACAATGCGGAGATATTAATTATGAGATATTACGATAAGACCTGAACAATACGCCCGTATTGAATGAGAGATCCTCCTTCTACCGTTCCGTCGCATGTAGGAGAGTGTCTTACCGCCCTCTTCAACGCCACTAGGGGAATACATACCGAACGCGTTTAACACACATCCGTGGTTTCGCATGAACAGCTGATACGCGAGTGCATGTATTACAGTCGATTATGGATTTCCTGAGATCGCCGAAACTGGAAATATTAATTGCGATCTGTGATCATTGCTATAGTAATCATTTTGTCATGATTGCATAGTTCCATTGAGTACCAAAATTTTATTATTTCAAAGTCGACGCTAATTATCTACGCGTTGAGTTCAAAAATATTGTACGAAACTGTTGAGAATAAGCATTGCATGCATGTATTTTTGATGAAAATTTGGATCCATTAGTGCAGTCCCCTCCCTTGCAAAGGTCAGTACTACCTGAGGAGGACACTCGTTTATTGCACCCCCTGAGCGTCTCGTTTTTTTCCGAGCCTGAAACTCAGTTAGCAGAAAACCGTCAAACTAAGAACAGCATTTTCGTTTTGTAAAACTACATTAATTAAATACATGCTTAGGTCGAAACTCTGTCGTATTTATTTAGCAAATAAATATTCAACAGAAACAGGAGAAACTATTTTTGTATCGAACAAAATTTTATTAACTGTGACGTGTCCTGTGAGAACAATACTAACACCTAGAATCAGTGTACAATCTAAAAATACTCTTTTGGGGGAAAAATCATAATATAAGCTAGCATTCATTTTATTTCAGTGTGATTAAATAAATATAAAGCTTCGTGCATTTTCATTTAATGGGGATTCCGAGTGGTTTACGATATTTTCAGCAGAAAAATTATAAAAGGTTATACAATAAAAATGGGTACCTGGTTGCCCACGTAAGTGTTAAATCCGAAATCCGTTAAATCGTTCATTGAATCGAGGTTTTACGTTCGAAATGGTAAAAGTTGTTGGAACATTCGATATAAGGTATGGCAATTTATGCGTAGTCGGTTGTAAGTAATATTTTCACAATCCTCCGTTGCTCGTCTTTAAGTTCTCTAATCCAAATACATTTAGAACCTCTTAAAACAACCCCCGTGCCGTCTTCAAGGGCGATTTCGAGGCTTACCTTTACGATAGACAGCAGGGATACTCACTGGCGAAACTACGAAGCGGATCGATGGTCTCGCCGCGGTAAAGGGTTTGTGATTACGCGGGGTTCGGGATAAGGACGCACTTTGGTTCCTTTTACGACCTCTTCTACCATGGATTTACGACTTATCGCGCGACGGAGAACGTCCGCGATCATCCATGGGACGGCTGTTTAAGAGTCGAGATTCCTGGATACGATGATGCGGCTCGGTGTGCCATGAAATCTTTCAGACTAAACCGGCCACGTATCTTGTTCCTTTCGTTGAATCGCTGTAAGGTTGATACCTTCTATTTATTGTTGTTGATGTCTGTAGGTGCAATCGTGCCTGACATTTCGCGTTTCTATGTAACATTGAATCGATACGGCAAAATTCCAAGCAACATTCTCGTTTCTTATAAAATATCAGACGTACTAATACTAGCGACGCACCCAGGGGGTCAGCAAACTACAATTGCATCTCTTCGAGTAACAAATATCCATTTTTTAACTATTACACTTTTTTATACGTAACAAAGTAAAATCAAACTCTCGACAAGAACACTTCATTATAATTAACAATATGTCGTAAATGTTTCAGGATGAATTTTTGGAGGATATCAACCATTTGCATTTCAAGTATTTTTTTTTAATATGTGCGACTTTTTCTTACAAACATTTAAGGATATTTATAATTTAATTTTTACTCGTTTATTATTTGACTTGCCTTGTTATAGATTTAATTTTAATTAGTTTCAAATATTGGTATTAAATAAATTATTTCTCCATCTTCTTTGATTATATTTTATAAAGCGTTAAAAAGTATCGTAACATGACAAATTTTTGAGCGCGCTATTATTAGTTTTAAAAACAGAGACGGTATTTTAATAATAAAATTGAAGAAGTCTGTATTCGTCTATGCAGACAGCAATGGTACGTCGCCTGACACAGGTGAGAGATGATCGTAAATTGCAAACAAACGGAACAGGCAGAACGATTTCGTCGAGTTAGCGATATTCACGCATTTGTCTCCGTACAAGAGAAGAGAGTGCCACGACACCGAGATAGATAGAGAGAGTATTACAATCTGTCGGATTAAAACATTCCCTTACTTTGGCCGCCTGTTTCAACAGCAGTGGCAACCCTCTTCCTCGACACGATTGCGTCTCAAGCAATTCACTCATCCGCATTTAGGACAGCAGTTGATATTTAGACCGAAGGATGAGAGAACTAGAAGTTAATTAGATCAACTTTGCCATGAAGCATCTATGTACTTAACCTCGACGCGCTGTTAAATGTACGTCATGCGTGTCGTTCTACAGGTTTTGCACTCCAAATTATATGCAGATCGTATTTACTTTTTCACAAACCAAAGTCACCCTCTTGCAAATCAAATTCAGTATATAGGTGTCTCGAAATTCAAGTATTACAATGCAATTTTGTCGTTCTTTTGTAATTTTATATGTAAGCCAACTAGCATTCTAAAATCGATTAATTGATACTTTTATTGTTAAATAAGTGTTTTACGTTATTTTTCGTTTAAGTGTTATTACATACATGTAATAAAATTTGTATTTTCGAATAATAATTTAATATTGGATTTTATCTTTATTACAATGACTTAAATAAACAAATTTCTAGAAAAACTTGATTTTCAAAAAGGTGAATTGATCTGCAATTTGTAGATCCTATCCATGCAGTATTTACCAAGCTTCATACTTTTTTACACCGACTACGTTCGTTTTTATTTTATTCTTACTAATCAAAGGGTTTGGTAAGTGGATATGTGTCCTATTTGCTGACAATTTCACTGAGTTATTTATATTTAGGATGGGTGTAATGTTTTGTGTAAAAATATAAAGAAAAAGGCTTCATTTTCGAGTAAATCGAATTTGAAGTTTGCTCGACTACACAATGCGATTTATTTATCATGTCTTCTATTACCTATTGTCTCTGCCCGTGCTAATATTTACAAACATTGACAATGATAAAATACTGTAAAAGACACCCAGATAGTTCGATGTCTGATAAAAGTCATAATTTATCAGACTGTATAAACAGTCCGTTTCGTTTCGTTTGATACAAATTATCAAGTTATGACAAAGTATTCTAATTGAGAGTATGTTGACATGTTACTTGCTTTGAAGGTTTGTAGAGGTAAAATTAAAAAATGTTTGACATTTCCAATCCGTAAAGTAATAAACTTTAAATTCAACTTTCCCAAAAACGAAGCCTTGGATGAAAAAATCGAATACCAAATTTTTTCCTAATTTTTTTACGTAGAATTATTTCCTGGCTGATTGTATTACAATTTTCCATCCTGTATATAAATGCACACTGATACTTTAAATACGTCGTTTCTTCGTTATACGTATATAGGGTTTATTTTACTCCGCTTTATCTGCCAAATGTCATCTCTTAAGAAGATCGTTTTTTGGGGGGATACAGTGTATACTTTTGAACAGGATTTCCGGAACGCGTTACGATCAACGCTCGAGAATTAAGGAAACTTCCAAACATTCATGGGCAACCCTCCTTCTTCGAGAGTCACCGAAATCTGCCTTCAATTCACGAAGGGTGACATTGGTCTTAGTATTTAGGAAACTACAGATGCTCCACATTCCCCAATACTGCTAGGGTCGAGGGAAACTGGTCCTGTTCTTCTTGACATCCTCGATCGAGCTCTGTTTTCTCTGCTACGGAATCAGTCGGATTCCTAAGACGTTACACGTGCCCAGTTTCAGCCCTGATCCAATTGCAATGTCGCAGACCCTCGTCTAAGAGAGAAATTCAAATTCTTCCAACTATCTCTTGAATTCCACAACGCTGGCACTGATTATTGACATCTTGGTCTTTCGTATTACATTTCTCCGGTTCCCAAACGTCGAAAAAGGAAATTAACTGTATCAATAAAATTTTAGTAAAATTTTCGATGAAATTTACCGCCGACTTTCGTGGAGAATTGAATCTAGACATTTTCAGAATACTATCTGTACCAATTTCCAAGCCGAGCCATTCTCGATGACCACTCGTGATTTCCATGAGAAATTTAAATTCTTCCGACCGCTATCCAGATTCCGGAGTACGGTCTATTGAAAATACCACTTTGACACGACTGGACACACGAGTACAATATCAGCAAACAAGCGGCAGGGTTCTTTTTCCCTGGCATTTAACGTGAACAGCATAAATGCCGGATTCCGTTCCACGTATTTCGGTTTCCAAGCTATAACCGAATATTCCATGTTTTCAACGTTACTCTCTATACCCTTTCCAATTATAACAGAAACAGAATATAAACAATAGAATTTCTTAGGGAACGCGAGGTAAGAAAACGAAAGAAAAGAGATTGTGTCCAAACTTAACGAGATCTCTTCTGCAAAACATGCTATTCTAAATTAAGTCAGAGATAATTTTTACATTTTACATAATGTATGCAATAATACATACAACAAAATATTTCGTTTTCGTTACATTCAATTAAAATCTGTCGTTACAAAATGAATAGAAACATCTATGCTATTCTAAATTAGGTCAGACATAATTTTTTCATTTTACATAATGTATACAATAATATATACAACGAAATATTTCGTTTTCGTTACATTCAATTAAAATCTGTCGTTACAAGGTGAATGGAAACATCTTTGCTATTCTAAATTAGGTCAGAGATAATTTTTACATTTTACATAATGTATGCAATAATATATACAACAAAATATTTCGTTTTCGTTACATTCAATTAAAATCTGTCGTTACAAGGTGAATGGAAACATCTTTGCTATTCTAAATTAGGTCAGAGATAATTTTTACATATTACATAATGTATGCAATAATATATACAACGAAATATTTCGTTTTCGTTACATTCAATTAAAATCTGTCGTTACAAAATGAATAGAAACATCTATGCTATTCTAAATTAGGTCAGAGATAATTTTTACATTTTACATAATGTATGCAATAATATATACAACAAAATATTTCGTTTTCGTTACATTCAATTAAAATCTGTCGTTACAAGGTGAATGGAAACATCTTTGCTATTCTAAATTAGGTCAGAGATAATTTTTACATATTACATAATGTATGCAATAATATATACAACGAAATATTTCATTTTCGTTACATTCAATTAAAACCTGTTGTTGAAGATAAATAGGGACATCAGAATATTATCTCGTATAATATTAATTATTCCATGTGTAAAGTATCGAATACAGAATCGCTGCTCTAGGCACAACGATAACATTTTCTTTCAATTTTATATAAAAAAATAGTCGATGTTAACACAAGTGCCCGTTAATGAAAGGAAACAGTAAAGTAAGGAGAAGAATCAAAACTTAAAATGCAAGATCCGAAAGTATTTTTTATGAAAATTTATTATTTTTTTTAAAGATTTTTTTAATATATAAAATTTTTTTTATCAGTTAGAGACTAAATCCTCCTGTGGATGTTAATAAAGATCCGGAAACGTAGATGGACGAACTCGTAGAAGCTTTTCCATTTTGTTAATAATTGTCCTTGGCATTAGCGAAAAACACATACTGACTGTAGTCGGGATAACCGAAACTAAACGGTAAGAGACATTGCAGCAGTAGGAATTCGGATTCGACAGTAGTAAACCAGTACTAAATCTTGAACAATCAAACGTCCATTGTTTGCCTAGCTCTGTCAGTCGGCGGAATACCAATTCTCTGTTTATTGTATTGGTGCATACGTAGACCCCTGTTGCGTGGATACACACACTACACAAACCCCACATCTAACACGTACACGCGCCCAGTTCGAGAACACGTACACATAAGCGACGTTATATCGTGTGTCTCCAGCGTCGCTACTACGACCGCGTAAGCATAGCACGTGGCGCGATCACAATGGAGAATTTGACTGCTTTTGATTTGAAGGGAAACAATGGAGGCAGACGCTACTTACTTGCGCAGTTATTTCGGCAACCCTGCCGCCTATAATCTTCGTAGATTACCGTGAACGGGGGAGTCGGTGCAGTTTTATTGTCGATGTATTTCGTTCAATCCCGGGCAGAAACACCCGCAAAATTTGCACGTTCCGCGCTTTACTACTGATTTCGTGTTTATTTGTTCGATGCTTTTATTAGCTGCTTATTCGAACGTATTCAAGAATTTGTAGCTTGTCGTTTCGAAGTTCGGTAATCTACGAGTATTACGGAATTACAAACGCGGACTTTACGGTCGGACAAATAGCAAGGCAGAATTCATGTTTCCAGGCACTATAAACACCATCTATCGGGAATTATTTTTATTTGATAGTCTTACGTTCGATCTGTCGACTTAAAAAATCTTTATGAAAACGACCACCCAAATGCTTGTAACGTTAAAGGAAATTCATGGCGATAATTGTGCGTCCCATATACAGCTATTTGAGTGATACGAACGCCTCGAGGGTTGTCGAGAGCATATCAATGACGACGAGTGACGATTCAAATGTGACGTTGAAATACGGTATTGGTGGGGGTTTAAGGATTTAACTAAAAATTTGAACACTTGCAAAATCTATAATTGATTAGTTTCGTACTAATTACGCCCACTAACCACGATAGTGCTCAAGTGGAACTTTGCAAAAACTGGGTTCGAGAAAAAAAACCTGGTTTGACGATGAGTAGTGATAAGATTATTTTTTATTTCGGATACTGAAAACACCAAAAAAGGGGAATATAATGTAGACATAACGAGTTCGAGGAAAATATTCAAATTTGCTGCCATTGTCGATTGGAAAGGTTCTCTGTTTCCGCAAGAAAACGCAACACCCTACTACAGAAATTACGCAGCAAACAATTCCGAATTTAGGGTGGAAAATTCTTTCTCGCTTATCACGCTTACTGAATATTTCACCAACAGATTCGCCATCGTTTTATACTTTAACGGCACCGAATTGATTACGTATCGGACAGACTGTGGAATAATATACATAAATAAGTTCGCAGGCTTTATTCGGGTGGCAGGAAGTAGCCAATCGCGCATCAAATACGCAGAAACAACGTTGCAGGTAATCGATGGTGTTCCTACTTTTTTCGTTCGGGAAATCGCCTACCTTTCAAATCCACGGAAATCAGCTTAAGGGGTCGCAGTAGCACACTCGAAGCTAGCCTTTGTCTCGTTTCAGAACTGGAACAGCGGGCAAGAAAAGGAGAAACGGATAGGGGGAGGGGATAGGGAAAGAGCGGGGGAGGCTATTACGTCGACGTAATTCAAAAGCGGGAACGTATGCTTCATTTATTAAAGAGATTGCCTCGAAAGATTGCTGTTTCGCGCATGGCTACGTCTCTGGTGCTGGCTGTACTCGGCTCCCTTCAGCCACGGCCGCTGGTTTCTACACAGCCGTCATCATTATTGTGTCGGTGCTGCTGCAGCAGGCATTCGAATTACGCCGCGTTTATATTCAATTTGTTTCTAGAAATTACAATTTGTCGGGAATTGGCGCGAGACGACGCGGGAGGAACCGCGAAGAGCCTCTTTCCGCCTGCCTCCCGGCTCTTGGCAATCGTCGTTCGGTGAATTATTTTTGCAGTCGATTTCAAGATCAGAGATTTTCACGAATAAAACAGATTTTTTCTATAATTCCAAGCAGATTGCCCAAAACACGTAACAGGGGAGACCGACGACGGTTGTAACACTTTTAATTTAGAGTAGAATTAAATGAAGACTGCTGCACTCATAACGACAATTTTTGTACGAATATGTTATCCACTTATCTGAGATTATTGAAGAATATACGAGCTATTAAGTAAAAATGGCAAGGGCAGAAAATGTTACACTTGTCCCAGACCCAGTTCATCCCCAGGTTGGCTGTAAGATACATTGGGACGATAGTAACGCAAGTCTAATTATAGAAAATCAAGATATTTTGAATTAAATTGTGCTAAAAAAAAAGAAATTAATGTTTTGGTATATAGAAAGTTGAATACATTATAAATAACGCAGCTACTTTTATTATATATTTTATAATAGACTTTTGTTGTTCTTCAATAAAAACTTTATTCCAAGCCCTGTATCTCATCGTTGCAGGTGCATTACTAGTACCTTCTTCTTTTATTGTGAGTCCTGTTTTACATATCTTAAAAGGAATACACGACATAAATCATATTTTTTTGCAACGTCTCGAGTAGTTAATTGATTTTCTCTACATCATTACATGCATCTGCGTATGATTTTATATCGTTCATTCCGATAGCAAATTTTCCAACTCGTGTACGAGGCATTATAAAAGAATTTGTAATTACGATTTAAAGTTATAGAAATTTTAAATTTATTAATTAACTCAATTTGAATAGGTAATTACTTAAATTATACGATGAAGAAAAATAGGCGTAGAAATCATATTAACTGAAACTCAGAAAAAAAGGCATTCTTGTGGCACGATGGTTAAGCGTCCAAAGAAAAGAATATTGGAAACGTTTGACAATCTCGTAAAGATTGTATCAGACGGGGTTGGTTGAAACGTTACCACCGACCCCGAATGCCGATGTTACAATTATATTCGACCGCATTTATGAACTTTAATTATAAATTTCCATTTATGGTATGTTTTAAATGCTACAAAACGATCAGTATTATTTCAAGAAATATCAAGTAGAAGATTTAAAACAAGAGAAGGATTATATTTGCTATAAGAGTATTTAATTACAATTTTTAAGTAGTAAGAAAAGTTAACGTTTAAATACCAAAAAGTTATTTCTAAACATGATAGATAAACGTGTTCCAACTGTCATTTTACATTATACAGGGTGTCCCAGCATCGGTGGTACAACCGAGGTGGGGGTGATTCTACATGAAAAACAACTCGAAAATAAGAAATAAAATTTTTTCATTTGAGGTTTCGTTCTCGAGAAAATCGATTGTGAATATTCAGCCACCACTTAACTATGGTCCAGATAGATGGATCTCGATACAGACTTTTGTTTATGTTTCCACTTCTGTACATTCCTGTTGACATGACGTTCTGAGCACTTCTCACAGTTTCATTTGATGTCTTAGTATATTATTATCTTCGGTTTTGACTAACAGTTTCTATCAATCCTTCACAATGAGTAGATATACAAATCGAGAATACCCTAGCACATTTTTCTCGAGAAGTTAAGAATTTATCAAATGAACTACACGAAGTTTGGATTGGCCGTGATGGTCCAATAAACTGGTCATCAAGATCCTCAGATTTGACACCCCTTAATTTCTATCTATGGGGTCATGTTACATCAAAAGTGTACGAGAAGGAGATTACAAGCCTTCCTCAACTAAAAGCGAGGATCGTTTTAGTATTTGAAGAATTAAAGTCACAGAATATATTAGAATGCGTTCATACGAATTTAATTCGGCGAGTACAGTTGTATATGCAGCACAATGGGCAACATTTCCAACAATTTTTGCATTAAAAAAGTAAATTAGTAACTAAATTACATGTCTTATTTTCACTTAAATTCACTCTAAATCCATAGGCAGAAATGAGTAATACAGCACATCATCTTGATACTAATGATATTGGTACTACTTATAAGTGGCATATGACTTGTATCGGGATACATCCATCTAAACCATAGTTACGTGTACTCGTACTCGCTGAATATTCAAAACCGTTTTTCTCGAGAACGAAACCTCAAATGAAAAAATCTTATTCTTTATTTTCGATTCGTTTTTTTATGTAGAATCACCCCCACCTGGATGCTGGGACACCCTGTATACCTGAAATTTGTGTTAATATTTATTATATATTTTAAGGTATTTGTATTCTTAGAACAATCATCAATTTTTCAAAAAGGATTGACGACAACCAAAACCTCCAAGAAAGCGAGCGGTTTATTACCCTGCAGTTTCGTATCTTTGGGTTTCTTAATCAGCTGCATATTGCATGTGGCTAAACAACTTTGCAGGTGGAAAACAACCCCTAAACATAAATAGTAGCTGAAAAAAATACGTGTCTAATATTTTTCAATGCTCTATCAATATACTAAGTTTCATTAAAATCGGAGTATGGTACTTGGGTGATGTCCCTTGTAAGTAATAATTGAAGAACAGACAAGAAATTGATTTTGACGTTATTCGTTTAAAAAATATGTAGATTTATACAAATTTCGCATTTTATATTCTATTGAAATATATATTTTCATATTTTTCTATGAATAAATATTATATGTATTAATATAACAATGTATATGTTTTATTTCATAAATCTGAACATGCTACCGTATACTGTCTTACTATTAGTTGTGAATAGGGGTGTGCGGGTAGCTGGAAACTTAGGCTCGAGCCGTTGAAGAATCGACGAATTAGGGCAGATACATTTCGGGCAAAATCGTGTCGAATGGTCACGAATCAGTTTGACTGTCCAAGATGTATCAAATTCGTCACTTTTTTTATTTAATAATTATAAGATTTTATAAAAAATTCTACTGGCTTTATGGAAACTTCGAACAGTGTAATACTAGGTACAAGAATAAAATTGTTTTTTGAAAAAATCAAATTGCTCATTTCGATAAACTCGCTCCACCGAGTACAAATTACAAAGCTTCGAACAGGCTGAATTACGGTTTACGATAACCGACTCGACAAATGTCGAGGTTGCTATTACCCAGCAACTTGGGACGATTCTCGAGACATCTGAAGAATTGAGAATATACTTAGCTGGCATGCACGAATAAACATAATCAGACGTGAATCTCGAGGCCACTTGAAGGTACACTCGGATCCGGCTACCCTTGCGTGAAAAAGGGGGAAGAACAGCGGGCGAACGTAACATCAGAGTCTCGTTACAAGTCGAGGGGATGGCGAAAGATTCTCAATTCTTTCGATTATACATTTCACGTATACAGATCGGATGTGCTTAATTCAAGTACCAGGCCGTGAAATGGGAAACTGAAAAATTTCTGATGCTCGGGTACTGGAATACTGAAATGCATGTCCCTTTTGCAACCCTCGTAGAACAGACACGACCCGGCGAGGGTAAAATATTAAATAATTCCTGCAGTCATCTCATTTTTCGGTTCGTTGCACAAAAGGAAACGTACGAATGTGTAATTTCCCTATAAAATCCGTTTACTCGGAACGAATTAAAAGTTTAGATCCGTGAACGAGGATTCCCATCGAGTCCGCGTCGTTTGAATAATAAAACGTAATCAACCTCGAGATGAACCGTAATTAAAAATAAATTTAAACCCGATCCAAGTAAGACTCGGTATTTTCTACGGATGTCCTCGAGGTTTTACTATCGATTTTCGCAGTACCCTTCGTGCATCCACCGCGATGGCGTTCAAGGCAGTCCGGTGTCATATCTTACCGCTCGCTTCGAGTTCTTTTAAATAGGAACTTGCGAAATATTCATGGACGATATTCAAGCCCCATTCAAATACTCGACTCACACACGGCCGGGCACGCTCGTATTCACACAGGCCTGCATCGTACGTATGTACGTTCACGCGTACTCACCCTTCCAGCTTCGAGACTCGACCGTGGCAAGGGTGTATTTAGGTTGGCGTACGTTTAGATAGACAGGGGTGGAGGAAGAACGTGCAGAATGGGGGAAGGGGAAGGGGTAGAGGGGATGAGAGGCGCGTTAACGCGGTATCCGCGGGTTTCGCGCTCTGCCCCATCATAAAAGAGCCCCCACCGTCTGCGCATCGGTGTATCTTTAGAAATATTGGTTAGATTTACATATTTTACCGTAAAGAGAAGTACCCGGGGCGAAGTAAAGGAGGACTGGGTGTCTGGCGGAAGATGCGAGAGGGGGTGTTGGCGATAGCGGTGGACGTGGTTGTGGCGGTGGTGGATACTGGGAGGAGTTAGATGGGAATCCAGCGGAGTTGCTTGAATGCGGGCGGTTTCAGAGATGCTAAATATTAATACCTACTAGTGTTCCTTTTATGCTCTGTCTGCCCCACTCCCAACCCCTATCGCTCTTTTCCACCGAGCACCCACCCATCGCTACCCACACACCCCGCACCGTAGATACGCGTACGCTCAGTGTATCTCTTTCACAGTGTCTTCCCTTCTCTTTTGCGGTGGTCTGCACCGCATATCGTTGTCTCTTTGGACGGTGGCGAGCCATCGCACGTTTGCAGACGTTCGCCTCCGGGTCCTCATTCGATGGTCCGTTTTCACGGCATCGTTTCAGAGTAATAATGAATGCACACTCGATAATACAAACGCTGCCCGAGCAATTTCGCTTTGTTGCGGCCGGCCGGTTTTCATTCTACTCGCGCCATGCCGCGTCGTGCCGGTTTCTTTTGCACTGTCTTTGGGAATGTGGATTTTCCACGCGCGATTTCGACCGGTTCGCTTTTCTGTTTGTCCACTAAATTATTCCGCTCTTAAGCTCCAATACCAACTCCGCTCCCTCTCACATTAACGGGCTATTCTACTCTAGAACGCAATTTTTTTCGTGGTCCTTTGAAATTTTTGAGCGAAAAGTGAAATATTCTTATATTAAGTTTGAACATATATGCGTCGGAGCAAACACTTTAACAGCCATTGCTCTTGGGCTACTTCTATCAGGTCCTCTCGAGCGACCAAACCTTTGTCGTGTCACTCCTTTCATTTTGTTTGAAACTTTTAACTAAATAAACGATCGATTAATAACTGGAACACACACGTTACTAACAAACAAGAATACTCAACGAAAACGGATGAGTCCTTTGTAGGGATTCTTTCCTAATTTTTCCGCAGATCCTTTCTGTCTGGAAATCCTTTTAATTCTGTTCTTTTCTTTTTCGTATACTTCTTTTTTCAAACGTTCCGGTAACCAGACATCCAACTCGGCTACCTTCAAAGGCCACATCCAAACGTCAACGCCAACCAGACGCACGTTTGCGTTTCCAATGACATTCTTTCCATCGATTAAAGTTAGGTATCGATTAGGGCCAACATAATTTCATTTACACAACGTGAAGTAACATTCAATTTGAGAACCAAAACTTTTAAATGGATTCCGACATATGTATGTATATTCAGAACTACAGAGTGTTACGTTTAAGCGCGAATGGTGGAATATTTCGCGAGGTATTAAAATCATCAAAAAAGTATTCTAATAAAAATTATTTTACTTAAAAGAATACATTATGTGGTGTAAATAATTATTCTATAAGTGAAGTGGCGGGGAAGATTTTAAACTCAAGCTAATTTTTTTAAATGGAACCATATATCTTTTTGTTAACAAAATGATAGCGTTTGTTGAGACAAATTCAACGACCTACTACATGACATCATTCTATGCTATAGAGCCATAATTATTGAGACGCAAAGTAGTTGGATCAATGCGAATTGTGAGTTGTTGGCTAAAATGAATCCTCTGTGACTATACTATTTGCTTGTGCCGGACTTTAATCAGTTTTTCCTGAGGTTGTAGAGATGTCAATCCTACAATTAATATGAGAAATTATGAATTATTCCAGGTATCATAAATGATTGTTTTTAATGTTTATTTGTCACTAGTTTGTAATAACAAGAATTAATTAATGACGTTGTACGTACCTTACCCTTCAACATATCCACCGTCGTTGAGTATGCTAAGTATAACTAAAAACACTAAAAAACTAATATAAAAATAATACAAATTCTTTCTTTCGACTTTTTAACTCTCTAAAGATTATACTTCTTATATACTTCTTAAAGTGATTACTCGAGGCCGAAAGTATAAACTTGGAAGCCTAAATGGATTTGTTCGGAGCGTCAGTCGGTGCAGTACGTAGGGTTCTGCTAGTGATTTCCGTTGATCTGACTGGTAATGATATCATGTAGTAGGTCGTTGAATTTGTCTCAACAAATACTATCATATTATGAACAAAAAATATATGGTTCCATTTAAAAAACGTAGCTTGACCTTGAAATCTCCCCCACTACTCCACCTATATAAAAATTATTTCTACCACATCATGTGCCCCTTTAGATAAAATAACTTTTGTAAGAACACTTTTTTGATACCTTCAATACCTCGTGAGATATTCCACCTTTCGCACTTAATCGTAACACCCTATGTATTTAGATCTATATTTGAAGAATATTCACAATTTCTTCTATACAAAAATATTCAATATATTGGAAGTTACGGTAACTTTAATAAAGGTCCTTCAAAACAAAGTGCCACGATTCCAGTCGTTTTGCTTATCAAAAATGAAAAAATCCAAAACACATTTAATATGGACGTGGTTATAGCCGGAATTAGAATCATAAAAAAATATGAAAAACTAGACATTTAGCAACACTTCAAATTCAAAGAATTTACTTCCCGTGTGTCTTTTGCCTTTAACGTGCAAAAATGAATAGTAAAAAGTATTGGATTTGGAAAATTATTAAAGTTTCCAATCGGTTCACTAGAACTAGTATTACTATTAGTGCTAGAACGCGTATAACTTCATTATTTTTCCGAATTGAGTAATATCCGTTGGCAAAATATTTTCGAAGACATACGAGGTGTGTCTAACAAGTAATGAGTCTGGTTTTATAAAAATGTTTATATACTATTATACACCATCGGAGGCGTTGTTCCCATTTCTAGTAACAATGCTGGAACTTTACTGTTGAAATTGTTTTCAGTTGGTCGGTTACAATCTTTTGAACATCGATTATGGTTCCAAAATGACGATCCTTGAGGTAATTTTTTACCTTTGGAAATAGAAAAAGTCGCATGGACTTAAATCTGGGGGGTAGGAGGGTTGCAGAACCACAGGAATTCCCTTTTTCGCCAAAAACTCATTTACAAACAATGCTGCTCGATATGTTGCTGTTCCATTTTGGTAATGCGTCGCTTGTGTCATAACAATCGAACTGAAACTTATACTGGAGATAGAGTAGGGCTACATGTCTCAAGTAGTGAAGCGACATTCATTCAGTGCTGCCACATACCGAGAACAGAAATCAATCTCACTACTTTTTAAACACACCATGTATACTTTCAGAAAATAAAATAAAAAAATATCAATTTTTTGAAGGTTCTAGAAAGCCCTCTCTGACAGCACCTTCCAAACATACTCACACATGCTTTCCAGGAAATCGGTACCCACTTGTTCCAACTGTAACATAGCAATTACTGTAGATCACCTACTTGTCCACTGGCCGAAATATAGAACTCATCGCAATCTTTTTAAAACCGAATTATTACTAAAAGACAATTTTTACAATAAGAATATAGATAATCGCACCAAGTCTCTAAGAAAATCCAAATTTCCGTCCAAAATAGTGTAAAATAATCTATTCATTAACAGCCAAGCAGTTAAAACGATTTTTAAACCCAATGAAGAAAAACAATGCGTCAAACGAACAAATTTATCATCCACACTTTGATCGTATGTACGCGAATAAATATACAGGAACGGTGATCGCTTCAAATATTTCTTCGTCTTCTTTTTTAAACGTTTCAAGTCACGTTGACTGCTTGGTCATTAATAGACTGTGGAAGTTTATGCAAATACATATTTTAGAGGAATAGATTCAATAAGTGGAACTTTGACAGAAATATGTTTCATCATGAGAAGATTTCAAAAATATACTTTTTATTTTGCATATTGCATATACCTTGCATATTCTGCATAGAAACTATATATCCTGCATATTGCATATATCGAATTTCTTTACAAATTAGCTTGGAAATTGTTAGAACCTGCTTAAACTTGTCATTGCAGATTAAATTACTTTCATTCTTTTGTATCGCCTAAATGTCACTACGTCATTAATCAATGCTGCTCCGATGAGATCGTTGGCTACCATCAAAAAAATGGAAATCGGTATCGATTACATTGATTTCTCGTAGTATTTTCATAGTTAATTTAAAGGGAAATCTACGTTGTTCTTTATTCATAATCCCATTGATACATTTTTAACAGAAATTAATTAAGAAATTAAGCTGGTGTTATGAAAATAGACAAATGCAAGTTCTAATTTGGACAAAATTTATAAAAAATAGAAATAAAAATTAGCATATAACGAAAACAGGTACTTTCTTCGTCGATGATAAAAAAGTTCCAGTGCTTCAACATACATTTTAAAAATTCTAATCCGTTTTAAAAATGTTTTTTGAGATAATGTTGTGTACAATAATATATAATATTGGCATTAAAAATGTCACCTAGTATGTACTTTAAATATAAAATTATATTTATTTTATAAAACTGGTTCTAATAAGTTTTAAAATGACTATATTCACGAAACTTTTATTATAAGAGTTTTAGAACAAATATTTTCTAAAGTAAATGTTTAGTTCGAACAAAGTTTTAAACAAATTAAAATTAAATCTGTTCTTCTATTTTTTGTTTAAATAGGTTTGAAATTTTAGAATAATATTAATTTAAAATTTAAAAATATTAGTTTTACACAATATAGGGTTTAACGTTTACGAGAAGTAAAGAAATTATAAATTTAATTTTGGTAGTTCAAAATTGCCGTTTTTATTGCTATTAAATTGCCATTTTTAACATCTTTCCTCGTTGTCAAAATTGATCTTGATTCCCCTCATAGTGGAGAATTTTAGTCAAAAAATGACTGTTATTAAAACTTTTTTCACTACTTAACTTTATGTAAAGGTTAGGTAGAATCTGCTGGAAAAGCTAATCGATGAGTCTTTTAGCCGATTTAAGATGAATACTGCTACTTTTTCAAACCAAGAGTATTACTTCTCATGTACTAGTAAACAATGATTGTAGATAAATGTACTTCATTAATTTTCAGATGGCTTAGAATTTTATTAACGACACGAAATTTTTGTTAACCATTTCCAATCAGAATGGTAAACGCAATTTTCAGTCGTGTTTGCAAACATTCCCAGAAACATTCTAAATGTATAGCGTAAAACATATTGAAAGAAATCATTACATAATTTTATAAATACATATTATAAATAATATGCGTGTGCGTTTATCATTAATTTTAAAACATCGTGTAGACATATATTATCGTTAATTCAGATAAGGTAAACATAAGAAATTGTGTTTGAATATTTACTCAAAATATTTATTGGAACACATTAATTCCACTCGTCCTTTCCAAAAATCGCAGTTACATGGAAAACGTAACGTTTAAAGGACTGACGATTATTTCGATCGTGTTTATAAAAAGCAGGTCGAAATATTCTACGCAACTTTTCCAATAAATTTTCCACCGACCAAAGGATTCGCGACAGGATCAAGGCAGCAGAAGATATTTCACCACCCGTTACACGTATCTGACTTCAATAACGCGTCCTCATGCACGAAGGAACACAGTATGCGCCAATAAAATCTCCATATTGACAGCAATTACTTTTTCCCTGTGTCCGTCTACGGCAATAACCATCCTCAGCCAAGGGTGATAACGGGCAAAAGGCAATCGGCAGCAGGTTTGTCTCTTTTTGAGCAAGCAGAGGGATGATTTAAAAAGGCGATTGCAACAAGTCACCCCGCGTTTACAAAGGGTTGTGCGAGTCGCGTCGAAGCGCGGCGCCCTGCGTGCGATTCAATTAATAAAATTCATTCGAATGCGTCCATTAATTTTTTTCCTTCAGCCGGAGCACGGAGAAGGGGGCAAAGGGTTTCGAGTCGAGTTGAGCGGCAGGAGTCGCGTCGTTTAAAGGAACTGTTGGGGAAGGGGGTGGAAGTGGGTTGGAAGAGACGAGCAGGGGGGTGGGTGCAAATAAGGCGGGTCTTCAGACCTCGAGTATAAATAAAAAACGAACGAACGAATAAATATCCAACAAGGAGCGACAAGTCGAGTGGCGGCGGTTCCCGCGTCATTCCAACCCCCTCCTCTTACCGCGGGAAGGGCTCGACGACGACTCGGCCCCAGGGCCGAGAGAAGAAAGAGCCACACCGCAAAAGAACGTTTTAATTAATATTATTCACTTCTTAACTAACGATCAAAAGAGAGTGTGGCGGATGGCTTTCCGAAAGAAATGGTTAAGTAAAGGGCCTCTGAATCTTCGTAGTCAGTGTAACGTATACATCCATATACGAGGGTAGAAATGCACCTTTTGATGCCGATTTTTAAGTGGTTTGTTAATGAAAATAGGGATGTTATTCTGTTTTCAAGTAACCGAACACTCTTTGCGCCTTTTGTCTTTGCCTTGTGCTAGGCTCCTGTTAAAATTATAATATTTCTATAGATTTATGGAAAAAAGAACAAGTTCCTATATTTTTCCACTGTCGCATACAAGAACTTCAAAATTTACCGCGTAAAGGCTATCAAATTTCCTACCTGATACACAGAATTGCAATTTTGTGCGAAACAATAACAGAAGAGAGGATGCGATTACGCGTTCGAAAGCTGACGAAAACAGCTTTCAAATATCTATTACGTTCCGATGCAACGCTTCATTCGGAATTTTCCCCTGCAGAATCAAATCACCCGTCGCATGGATGCGTTCAGGAGAAAATCCAATCCGCGAAGAAGCAATTTCGCGAGCACAGGTCCGCTGCATCAATTTGCGCAAGACGCCGTCTACTTGACAAACGATCAAATTCTCTATGCAAAGAAATCTACGAGAGGTATTCGTCCGCTTTTCTCTTCTCTTTTCCCCCTTCATCTCCGAGCCAAAAGCATCCCTGATACTTTCCGCCAGCACGTTCTGAATACATTTATACCGCGGCATGTTCGCTTCGCGTCATCTCGTATCTTGCATGATGTTATAACAGCATGCGTAACGGAAACCGACAGATGATACATGAAGACGTCAAACGCGACGTTTCGCGATAACATTTTCAAAATATATACACCTTCGATTCGCTTGGCATTTATACGACCCCCTAAACTATACACATTTAACGCTGGAGTTAACATGGTCGTTAACCCCTTGCTATACAATGACCAGTCTGACTCGTGACAAGTTCTTGATGTCAAGTTTCACAATTATGAGGCCAACACATTTTTACATTCATGAGATATTCGTAAAACAAATCTATTCTTCGTGGCCATTCTTTGTACGAACAAATTTAAACCAAATTAAATAGTATACATTTGAAAAATTATTTGGAATTAAATCGAAGTCAAGAGGTTAAATATCAAAATAAAAACGTTTGAACACATCATTGATCGAGCAAGTTTTCCAAAAAGTCTGTCGGTATTGACTTTGTTGAATATACAAAATGGAGTATGCAGTATATATTTCACGATGGTATATACTATTTCGTATAAAATAAAAGATAAACATGAAAAATTCTCATAGCTAGATACAGCTAGATGTATGAAAGACAGAAAATTTTCCTATCAAATCCAACCATGAGAAAATTATTAAGTTCGATAAAAAAAGTCACTGTATTCCTCAAAACTATAAACACTGTTAACACTTTAACTGTCATGTCACCAATATATGGGTAACAGGATTTTCTACTATGAAACTAAAAAAATTAATTCTCGAGTTGAGATGTCGAAGGAAATAAATTTGAATAGGATTTGTGGATTTTATCAAGATTAAAAAATAATTACTGGAACAAATTTTAGTTTATTTAGTTTACAATAGTCTAAAATTAACATTTTGTTCTTGCAGAATGTACGGTTTTGATCTGGCAGTGAATGTGTTAAATACTATTTTTAATATATACCATCCAACGCAAAAAACGAATAATCGGAGAAAAAGCATCGACTTCTTGTTCGTAACGGCGTCGCTTGCTCCGGAAATCCGATGCGACAATTTGTTACTCGTCCAAGAACCCTCCCTGTTTTCCCAACGAGTTCCTTCTTCCGCGATCCGATTTTGATCGGCAGGAAATCGCATTGAACGCGATAACTCGAGCCGCGGAGACCGAGGGTAGGAAAACGAAGGAAGGAACGAGGCAAGCAGCCAGGGGTTGGTGGACCTCCTTTCAGGGAGGTTGAACTGATTTTCCACTCGTGGGATATTCAATAAGGCAACAGTGAAAGGAAAGGCCTAAAGAAGGCTGCGGAGGGCTACGGAGGGGTGGGGGTGTTAGACACAGAAGAGTCGAAGCCAAAAGACGAGAGGATGAGGCGATGCGTACATACGAAAAGAGCGTGCGTACAAGCAAGATGGGAGCAAAGCCAGAAATCATCAGTCGATGTGTATCCAGCCGCCATTCCCTATCGACAAACCACCACTAACCATGTGTACCTTGGCGTACTCTCGAGTACTTTGAAGGGTTCCACCGTCGCTAGAGAGTTCGACATATGCGATAGATTTGTCCAAAGTTACGTTTCATAGAATTTTCCAATCACACGGATAGAATTTTAAATTTATATGAAATGTAAATAATGAAATATAAACTATACACATTGTTTTACTTTGATGTATGCTCGATGACGTTATACATGAAATAAATAACATTTCAATGTCCACCATGATTATAAACGGGTAAACCCAATTTTCAATGACTCTGGCACATTAATCAAGCTGTACCTCATCAATAAAGCGAACGATATTTGTTTTGAGATCGTCAGCAGTTTAAGGATTGTTGAAATATAAAAAAGACTTGACATGGCCCTACAAGAAAAAGTCTGTTAATTTTTATCTTTAGTTTTTATTATTTTAAACGACAAGCAAATTACTTTGTTCCTGATACAACGGCTCACGGCTTACTTCGAGAGCATTCCTCACGACGCGATACATATTTATATATGTACATACATACAAACATACATGGTAGATATATTTGGACAATAGATGTCACGCGTCTGTTTATTTCGTACGTAGATCACGCACTAGCTTATCGATTTCAGTTATCCTTAACAAAGTCTAATATGATGTTGAATCGCAAAATCTTGGTAACTAATCGACAGCTACATTTCTCAAAACAATCTTATCGTTGAAATTCGATCTCAATAAAACGACAGTTTCCATAAGATAGTAATATAAAATGTAATTTATTCAGATCTAATAAACCATACTGCGAAATTAGAAAGGTAGCGAAGAAGAGATGTTTTATAAAACCGTTTCGATAGTAATACACAAGCACGAGAATTTCCCGCGACCGACTGGCCAGCTTTACTTGAGGGTTCCCCTACGGACGACCAGTACTCCAACGTAAAGCGCCATCGTGCGACCATAAGCGTGCCACACTCATTAGTAAAAGTCACAGTCGCACCGTCTTCATCTTCAAGAAAGTAAGGCACAATGACTTCATATGCATATTCCGTCACTCAGAAGTCTGAGAAGTGCCCAATTCTTGAAAACGTTGTGGAATCGATAAATTTGGATTCTCAATAAAACTTTCCTTTACATTAGCAATATTCTCTTGGTTTCTTGTACAACGTTGACGTGTTGGAATGCGTTGATCTGCAATTGAACCAGTGGCTTTGAATTTTTCGACCAAACGACGAATTGTGAGTTCTGTTGATTGATTCTATCAACCATAAATCAAACGAAGTCTACGAAACATTCGAATTGAACGATGACATAACAAATGTCATGTCAGTCGAACGAATGAATAACAAAGACGACAGATATGATAATTGAAAGTTCTATCACTCTCATCGAAAAACTTAAATATTAATCTCAGGATAATAGCTTTCCAATGTAATAATGTTTAAAAAACTGTAATAAACTTCAGATATTCCAGATTAATATGTTTTCCAATATAGTCATCTAGAGAGTAATAGTTAAATTCTTGAATTCTATGGTAAACCAGAAGCATATTGCTGATCATTTTCTCTTTTTTCGCTCGATGCTCTCATAAACGAATAATATTGGATGCGTGCAAAAGTTTTGACTGATTTCTGTATCAACGAAAAAGTCATGTTATTTTGTAGAATAGAATTTATTTAAATAATTATGTTTAGTTAAAACCAGCAATCTCGTCCGTCGAAATTCGTGGATTATTATTCTTCATTAAATTTGTCAAAGTATAATTATTAACGACAGAAGGCTGCCTAAGCGAGGCTTATTTTTTAAATCAAAATCACTACGTTTGAATTTAGAAAACGATATAGTGGACTCACCAAACATATCACATGTGTTTTTCACAGTATTTTTAATGTCGATTCTTTTACAAAACTCGTATATCATTATAATACGCAAATAATATCTATTGCTGATTATCTTCAATTTTTAACAAAATTTTCAGCTCCAAGCGGCCACTTTTGGTTGTAAATAAGGATTGATAGTTGTTCGTTTTCTTACGTATTATTACGTATTAAGCAGAATTTTAATAAATTGCCTATTGATTTAAATGCAACATTGATAGAGATAGTTATCGAGAATCCATCAAAACTTCTGCGCGTACCGGAAATGAATATTAACGCTTTGGTAATCGTAACGTGGCACCATTCAGAATTACATTCGAAAGATAAAGTATTATAAAAATTCCAATTGCAACTTGATATGTTCGAGTTGACAAGAAATCGGCAGAATTTCTTTGCACACACGGGAATCCAATTGAAGTTGCCATCCGCAGGAAGGCGAGACAAAGTAATTTGCAACGACAGTACCTTCGAGACATATCCCATATAGCGGCGTTCTCGGGGTGGCCGTGTGTGCGTTTGTTTCGCAGTGGCCCCCAAGGGTGAATCGGTAGTGCAGCTATGTGTACAAACACGTGCACGTGAATCCGTGTATAGGTGACTTTCGATGCATCCCAGGATAGTTCTCCGACAGCGAGAAAAAGTAAAAGAGGGAATGGAAGATGGACTGAGAAGAATACGAAGAAGAAACAGAATAATAAAGGAGTCATGGGCAAGAAAAAGGAGGAAACACATGGACGGGAATAGCCGGTAAGGAAAACGAAAGACGTTGCGAATTCACGGAGGTAAAACGAGTCGATATGTACCTATACCTGGGTATACCTATGAACGGGGTGAGTCTATATATATATATGTATATATACTTATATACTTATATACTTATATATATATATATGTATATGATATGTGTACATATCAGACCAACCTAACCTAAATTCTGAATAAAAGAGGGGTTGCATAAGAGATCAGGGACGTGATGAAAAACAAACAGCGGTTTAGGTTGCTGTTTGATCTTCGGCCCGGGCATTCACAGAACTCCCGACTCCCGCGGTATTATCTATTGACTGCATAGGATCGCGTGTATGCGCTTCTTGCACATCCGCTCATCAGACTGCATCGTGTTTCGGTGCAGCGACGAGAAGTAGAAGAGATGCTGATACGGGGGCTGACCGTAGCTCTGCACACTGACGTGTCGAGCGACGCCGGCGAGGCCTTTCAGCCGCTGTGTCCGACGTCGCCATCGCGGCTGCTTGGCATTTGGGAATAGCTTTTATGCGGCAGCCACCTTTCATCTTCAGCGCTTGATGATGCACTCGAACCACGGAAAAAGTAGCGTATCCCGGAAGCGGCGTATGGTCTGAATTTAAGGATAGATCGATAACCCACGTCTTGGCGGTACCTTTTCAACTCGTGTTTATGCATGGCTTGATTTTTCGTACGAAAAGCAAATAAAAAATATGAAATACTGTCAGGAGTAATAAGACACAACATAATCGTAAATCTCACTTGTGTCGATAAAGTAGAGCAGGTAATCGATCGCCACCTGCTGGATTACTTATTGATTATAGATCTGTCTGTAATGTAATGTTACACGCTTCGTACAGCTAATTGTTTTCTTATTACTTGTTATAAATAAAACATATATAATTAAAATAATACGTTGCGCAGTAAGAACTTCAACAAATGCAATTGTTTTGTATCACCTTCTGTCATCGAAAAAAATAATTTTGAAACTTTTGTCGAATACGCGTTCGTTCGATTATTCTTTCAAGACAGGCCACACAAATTTTTTAAAGCGGGATTACATATTTTTGCCTGTGCATCAGTTTTTCTACATTTTTAGCCATAAGCGGTTAGAAGAACAGAGAATTCAAGATGATCATATTTGGGAAAGTAGTCGATAATTTGTAGAATGATACTAAATTAGTTGTGCTGCAAATTTAAACAATAAAATATCTATATCATCATCATTTTTGAAAATATGTATGGCAACTTGCTTTAGATTATCAGTTTTCATGTTAGCAAAATGAATTTCAGCTCCCGTAAAATGTCAAACAATATACTACACAAGCGGCAAAATGAAACGTATACTCCGAACGAGGACAACCGTTTATCGGCGAACGAGCAGTAATCCGTGTAGGTTACCCTCGTTAAAGAGGACTCGCAGCCCCTCCCCGCTATATGGGGTAGTCAATTAAGCTACGGCCTTTTTCTGGTTGTACAAATAGAAGAACGACAAACGTAGAAATTTTCTTGCCGTGACACGTGTACACGAGCATCTACGAGGGTAGATCAATCCTTTCGAGATGCTGTAACATTTGCCGTGAAAGAAGACATCGCATATATCTGAGCAACACTAGTATAATCGACGAAGTGCAATTATTGAAACGCGAATAAAAAGTTTGATCAAAAATTTGAATGATAAACGTTTCCATTGTCATAGCCGCCATTTGTATTCAGTAGTGCTTTATAAGTAAACTGCGGATGTTTATGTCAATAAAATATGTCAAAATATGTAAGTCACATATGTCAAATAATATGCCAAAATATACAGGAACATGCAAAATATACTCAAAATATGTTCAAATAATTTTATTATTTAAATAATTTTATTATTTAAACATAATAATAATCAGTTATAACTTAAGTTATAATATGTTACGAGTATTTTTTCAATATTGTCAAGTGTTAGTTGATGTTTATCGCTTGAAGTCAATTTATAGGCTAAGAACGAACGCTCAACATCACAAAATGTGATTGGGGCATACTTGAATTTGCTGAAATAGCATGTTTTAATTGTTTTAGGTTCTTTAACAATCTGACCTCGTAAAATTTCACTAAATTTGAATATTGTTTCGTAACCCGGATTTCTTGCTAAAAGTGCATTCCATTTTGTTATAATGTTCTCTCCGCAAATTCCAGGAGGCTCTTAAAATTTCAATCTATATTCGCTACTAATTCCATCGATTCACTTAAAGTTTGAAAACGTATGTTGATAAATATTAAATTCTGAAGAGCATTTTGTGCTTTTCTAACTGCCAATGCATCATTTGCATCGAAAGATTCAACTACATTTTTAATATCTTCCAAATGCATAGTATAAAATATTGCTGCCTGAATTAACGTCCCCCACCTTAAAAATTAAAAGTTAAAATTGATTCAGGTGGTAATGTAAGATTTTCTAAAATTCTTCGATAACTTTCGACAAGAAGTGGTGCTTTTACAAATACTTTTTTAATAGAAGATACTAAATTATTTACAAGTGAAAAGTACTGACGTACTTCTTCTGCAACTCTATGTAAATCATAAATCACGCACGTTAGATGCACCATATTTGAATAAAACACTTTTAAATGTTTTCCAGCTTTTATCATATACGCAGCTGCATCTGTCACTGAGAACAATACTCTATCGTATACAAACGTTAAATTAGTAAACTGAAATAAATATTCGGAAGCCCATATAAGTATTAATTTTATGAAAACAAATGCAATGAATATATATATCATATGCAGTATGTTTCGACATATGTTTTTGTAAAAGATATGTAAAACATATGCCATATGCAAAATGTGCAAAATAAAAAATATATTTTTGAGGACCTCTGAAACAAACTTCTATTTAGGTTTCACTATTTAGGTTTCACTCTTTCATCTATTTCCTAGGAATATATGCATTTGCATAAACATCCGCAGTCTATTTATAAGTCATTGTAGGAACATAACAGTTGCTTAATGCGTTGAAATTATTAAAATTTATTATCAAAATTCATGTTCAAATCGAACGTTTCGTGTATTTCGTTCGACTTATGGTCAACAGAGTCGATCAACGAAAGCCACTGATTCAATTGTACATCAACGCATTCCAACGCATCAACATAGTGCAAGAAACAAAGATAATATTGCTACTGTAAGGGAAAGTGTTACTGAAAATCCAAAATCAATTCCACGACGTTCTCAAGAATTGGACACTTCTCAGACTTCTGTATGGCGAAATTTGCTTATAGATTTAAGTCTTTGTTCTTATAAGATTCAGTTAACTCAAGAATTAATCTTCCCATCTTCCCTTTCTTTATTTGAGATGTGATTTCGCCAGGATTGTGCCACGTGCCACGTTTTTATGGAAACTATCGTTTCATTGAGTCGAATTTCAATGATAAGATTATTTCGAGAAATGTCGACTAGTCACCAAAATTTTACGACTGGGCGTCATATTTGACATTTTCTTGTAGAGCCATGTCATGTCTCTATTTTTTTCCAACAAATCATAAACTATTGACGATCTCGTATTATTGAAACATAGTCTGATTTATGCACTACAGTCAAAGAAAATTTAATGTATTCGCTTCTCCAAACGCACTTGTGATGGCCACTTAAATGACATTTGTTTCACCTATGACGTCATCGAGTGCATATGAAAGTAAATCAACAAGCACCAGTTTATCTTTTATAGCTTTCATTTTATTTCAATTCAAAGTTCGATTGTTCTTATCGGAGAACCCTATGTTTGCACTGAAAACTAACAACGAAAGACATTGTTAAAATGTCAAACATGAAAGATTTATTGAGCGCTTTAGTTCCCGACAAGTCTCACCGATCTCGCCCGTAGGTGACGCCCCGTGAAAAGAGTTTCGCCCGCGGGCTCACGGCTTTTCGCGTTATTCCCATACAGACGAAGTATCCAAGAGCATTATCTTCGTGCATAATGCATACACACCGGTAGCAGAAGCAACCTCCCCCATTTAGAGCGGGCTGGATTCTCCCCGCCTGGCAGAAGGGGGTCTGCCTCGTTCCCTTTTCCTCTCGCTTTTTCTCCGGCCAAGTATTTCATGTTATTTTATTGTGTTGCGACTCAATAGTAGCTCCCTCTACCTGCCGTTTTCCCCTGTTATACGTAACACTCTCTCATTCTCCAGCCGCGTGCGAGGACATGCCGAAATGTACGACGGCGCACGGGCTTCACATATGCTGGCGGATCATACCTCCGCGAGATGGTGCCGTCGAGAAGTCGTGGGACGAGCGGGTTGGGGGCGTATGCAGATACACCGAGTGCTTAGCATTAAGTATTCAACGCAAGGGGATCACGTATTATCGCCGACTCCCTGCACGCCGTACGTTTATTTATTGCTACCCTGTACGTATCTCGCTGTTGAAAAAAAAAAATGCTTACCACCTAATGCTCCATCTCCTCTCCAGTCATTCCATTTCTCGTTTCTCGACGTTCGGTCGATACCTCGTCTCTACGAGATCACCATCCAGTATCGTATACAGATCTTCCACTCAGAATTCAAATTTTTGTGAATTAAATTCATCCTTTTGCAAATCAAATTCAATCCTTCGTTTTGAAGTATAATATATCCAATAGAGACTCCCTTCGAAAAATCAAATTATCCGTGAAATATATGGTACAATTTACAATTTTTACAAGTTACAATTTTTATATGGATAAATATTTGAAATTGTCATTAGCTGCGTAGTTTTCATATGTTTTCGTACATAAATATAAATTCCATGTATAGTATACAAAATTTGTTTATATTTGAAAAAATTTAATAATTTATAAATTTAATTATTAAAAAATTTATTTTTAAATATAAAATAATAAAAAAAAATTAATTTTAATTAAATGAATTAATGTATTGGCAATTGCTATTAAATAACCAATTCATATACGTCTTTGTATTTTTAACAATCAATTTACATTAAATTTTATTTTTATTGCAAAAGTTTAGGAATAACAATTTTGTAGAAGAGCTTGAATTTGGGGTGCATAACCTATAAAGAACTTGCATTTTGTTTCGATACACGCTCGATAACCTAAAATAACAAAGAATAAGCTTGGTAAGTACCATATGCGAGAACACGGTAGATATTTTCTGTAAAAATAGGAAATAAGATCGAACAAAGAGCCAAAGATTCCTTACGGTGGCGGGAATTTCAGTGGTCAATTTCAGAGATTGTCCGAGCCCGAAACGCAGTCTCGTGAAAATAAGTTGCCCGCGAAAAACAAAAGGAGCAAGGAAAGAATTCAGGAACGAGGAAAGCGGCAGAGGGTAGTCGGAATGCGCTTGAGCGCAGAGCTTCCGAGAACGGCAAAGTGAAAAAGAGACGAAGGGAGAAAGGCAGAACTTGTTTCGCAAACAGTTAGGAAATAGCTAACGCCGAGGATAAAGTGGTATCGGAACGAGACGATCGTCGAACAGATGCCGGGCCATAAAACAACCGCTTCCTCTTTTCCACCCCCTATCGCTCTATCCACCCCCGTGGAGCAAGCCAACTAGCGTTTCTCCTAATGGGCCAAGACAAACTGCGCCCCCGCCGTTCGGTGTTTAGTGTCTGCCTGCAGGGGTTGCCCAGAGAATTTCTTCCAATACCCATTATCTCGAAGCTTCGTCTTTTCCCCCACTCCCTATCTTCGTTACCGTATTTCTCGAGGTTTCTTTTATTTCACGAGTAGGTTTCGAATGTGCATCGAATGCGATAAGAGCAAAACGATACTACCTTCGTTGCGTATGGAAATAGAAGCCCGAGATGGGTACGTGGAACATTACACGTACGAGATACAGATTTTGCCCCCCGAATTTAACTTTTTACAAATCAAATACATCTTTTTATTTTAAAGTTATTTTAGTCAGAGCATGCTCTACTTTTTCTATCGCCATATTCTATAACGACGAATCTCATCGAACAAGTTTTTTTCAAATTATGTGCGAAACGTATGCTGGCTGATATTTCAAATCATAAATATTGGACAGATGTAATTAATAAAACTATTGCAAAATTTTACCCCCATAAATTATCACAATTATTATACGAATATATGAGGTATATAGTTCTCATACTATTCTCGTACATAGTTATTAATTCTATACGCGATGAATCACTAATTGATATTAAATAGATAATTCATGTAGATTTTTGTATTACATTCAATAGAATTCAGAATATTTTAAAAGTAAATTTACATTTCATTTCATTTTTATTAGAGAATGTTCAGAAAACAAGTTTTTAGAAAAGAGATACAAAATCTGTATCAGTTTTAGTAAATTACAAGGAACCGATTCTCCATATACGTTGTCACCAAAATTTGATTTCTACGATAGAATTTGGTAAATGGCCAGAATTGAAGCATTTTCGCGAGTCAATATTTTATTATCTATGCATAAAAATCCGAAATGTCTAACAGTAGCCTCATTGGTAAATAGTATTAAAGAGAAGAAGTTTGGATTGATTTGTAGCTGTTTTTGAGCTCGTACACAAAATCTAACACGATTTACATAAGCCATGTCATATAATTTCTGATGAAGGGTAATATGGTAAGGATGATACTTGTGACAAGCGAGAATTCGTAATGCACTATTTTTGCTTACTGCAAATTCACGTTCAATCTGACGTAAACTAATAAAAGGATTATGACATGCCATCATGAAAGTAATAGAATGTATTTTAGTACTTTTATTCCCAGAATACTCCAATCTCTCAAAATCAAGTATAACAACTTGGAAATTCCATTTAAGAAACAACGTTGACCTCTATATTTCCCCTACACCTCCACTTGCAAGAATACCATTTATATCATATTATGTATTTTCTTAAACTCTACAACTTCTGTCTGTAACATTTATTTAAATAACATTTTCTCGCATTGTTTGAAATAGTCAAGGCACTTAAATGTACAGTGTTTGTGAGATGCTCTGTATATTGAAATTTTAAGCGTCGAAGTTATACAAAACTTGACCATTATCTACCGCAGTTTCTCGTAAAAAAATGTTGAGAATTCTCGAGTGGTATGGTTAGACATACGCAAAGCGGGACACGCGTTATTGCGATTCTCTTTCATCGGACACCTTTTCACACCGAAAATCATCATCGCCACTTCTGTCGAGGAAGGGTGCGAGCGATGGTCGGAATACGGGTATAATGATAGAGAGCGAACAGTTATTTCTCATTAAAAACAAGGGATTCATCGTTTGCCATTATTGCAGAAGTGGCGACGCTCTGCCGTGGCTGCTCTCCTTTAGGGCCGCGATACGGACCAAAGTGCCCCTCCGCATCAGCATCAATATGGCAGAGCGCGTAACAGCAGGAACAAATGAGTGTCATTGAGAGGTGTCACTTCGTGGCATATTCGTTTGTATTTTCCGCGTACTCGTTGCTATCTGCTACGCGGGTGCATTGTTGCAGAGCGTCGGCCGCACTCGAGTGCTTCAGCCCGGCAAATTACAAATAATCAGGAGCCAGAGCGTGGCTGTCTCTTTATGCCTGTTCTAGTGCACCTTCTTCCGTCGGTACTTTCGCCTTTTCACCGACGACGAAACCGTTCCAACGACCCCCCTCCGGTCGCCACGAACGTTTCGATTCATTTTTCCAACGATATAACGACTCGCGTCACTGATCTGCTCATCGTTGCGTGGGCTCCAGTTGAATAGAACATCTTTCTACACCGCGGCGGGGAAACGGAAAGGAGGAGACAATCGTTTCGAGAGTCCAGTTCGTCCCCGCGGAAAACATCCCACTGCACGCTACGAGGAAAACTTTAAACGATGGACAAATTCGTTGTTTGGTCTTCCAAACATTGTTATTGTCGAACAACTTGGGACTCGTTCTTTATTCCTTTCAAATATATTGGTAGTACGTGGGTTTAAGATCCTCCACATTGCTTAACAGCGCAGAATTTACCGGTCTTACTTAAATTTAAGGAATTTGCAATTTTACCATCTTACTGCCTCACTCGACAATAGAAACTAACGTATACTAAAGCCATTAGTCAACGCACATTCTAATTAGTTTTCAGAGGTACCTTAAGCTCAGATACCTGTACCCTTGACATCGCGGCCGATTACCCCTGTACGCACCCACAGTGGGTAGGAATTAAAATTTCAGAAGAACTGACCCATACGGGATGGGCCAACGTCGATTTGCCAAATCAAGATACCTTCCATAATAGAATTTTTGTATTTAAAAATCGACCGAACAAGACGAGCTCAGAATGCAAGATTTAAAGGATTAGATTCAAATTTTCAAGAAATTGTACGAATTGAACCGTTTATATACCCGCATTGAACATTGTCTGTTAACTTATTTTATGTTTACATATTCGAATTGGTAATGTTGTATGGACGAATAAGTGTTGTTTTCTTTTCTATTTGCTAAATAATCTGCTTCACGAACTCTGTGGGAGCCAACATCTGTTGTTACTTATTTATGAGAGACGCAGTGATTCGAAAATGACCAGCAACGCAATAAATTGAACGTTTATTTAACAAGGAAACGAAAAAAGGGACGAGTACTATGAAACAAATAATTTCAGTATCGTGAGCTCTGATCTGAATGACGTAGAAATTTCGTAGAAATATTAAGAGTATGTAAAAGTTTGCATCATTTGAACATAGATGATTCTGTTCAGGAGCGCTACCATAAATGAGATATTAGAATTGCATTAAAAAATTTTGAATCTTCCTATAATGAAAATAAATTTGTTTTTTAACTATATTATACATATTTAATCTCATTTAATTTGAAGCCAGTGTCAGTTCATAAGTAACAATGTTAGACAATTAATGTGTTTGAAAGTACTATTTTTATATTGCATTCCTTCAAGAATATTGACGTATAACATGAGATATCTTTTTTTATTATGGTAATTAAACAAGTTAAATTTGTAATGTTGTTGGCAAATTTATGAATGGGACACCTATTAATGTCACATGATGCATATGCATAACATTGGTGATAGTTTAGTTAAGAAACAGAAAAGTAAAATACTAACTTTGTTGAAAAATCCAAAAAAGCAAATGAAAGAAGAGATCAAGGCCGAAGAAAATAGCATCCTTAAGAAATAGAAGTTCAGATTCCTTAGATATGTATTACAGAATACACAAAGAAGAGCGAAAGATGATAACGAATGTCAAATTTCTAAAGAAAATATATTTACAAAGGGTTGAAGACTGATATCGGTGCAACGTCTGTGGTAAATGGGTACACGAAATATAAAATATGTCCTACATCTTTGTTGCTTGCTATGTCATTACTTTTTTAGATATTTTTATTAATTTTTGTAAAGGTTTTTTTATAGAAAGGATTATCTTTGTTATACAATATTAAAATGTGATATTAACCAAAGGTATGAAACAGATTTATATAATTTAAGATTAATATATAATATTATATATACTTACAATGAATGAAAATATAAAACTTATAAAATTATTTTCTTACACTGTCCTATTTACGAATACGCCTTTCTAGTTCCATACTACTAACTGATGAATGGGACAAAATGTACTTTTTAAACAAGTTAAAAATCAAGTAAGTAAACGTGGAAGGAACTCATTGACATTTTTATCTTCCTTTAAGCCCTTGACATTGAATAAAAACATGGAAAAATTGATAATCAAACTTTAAAGTATTGCCATTTTCTTTAGTTATCGACTACCTGTTCTGGCAACTGCTTCTCCCATAATTCTCTTTCCAATACTAAGGATAGTGACTTGACAAAAGATGGCGATGTCATCCGCAAACTGTGATATTTGGACGTTGCTATCCAAACCTTCTGCGATATTGTTAACATATATTAAGTAAAGTAAAAGGTTGAGAACTTTCCACTGTGGTAAACCTTTAAAAACTTTCCAATTAATGGTGTTAAAGAGATTGAGTTCGAACACGACATTCCTCTCATAGGTCAGGAATACAACAAAATTGTTAATGTGACAAGGATTACCTATGTTGCGAACCTTTTTCAGTAATATCTCACTATTAACATTGTCAAACGCCGCTTTGACGTCCAGAAAACACGCTAAAACGACTTCATTCTTGCAGAAAGCCTCCTCTATAGTCAGGGTTAATGCGGTGAGATTATCCGAGCACGATCTCCCAGCTCAAAAGCCAGCCTGAGGTGGTGGAAGAACGCGTGAGCTCTCTAATCACCATTGTAGTTTTGCTTGTGACCATCTTTTCGAGAACTTTACATACGCATGAAGTAAGTGATATGAGTCGAACACTATCGTTGTCTTTTTTATCGATAAAAAAAAGTGAAATTACTTTTCCACGAAAGTGAACAAATGTTGTTAAGATAGATTTCGTTGAGGAGGTCGAATAAAAGAAATTTTCGAAGAGTAAATTAACAATAGAACGATATTCGATTCTATCTAGACCTGGAGAAGATTTAAGGCTACAATTGTTGAGAGCCAAATTGAATTCGTGGAGGCTAAACTCACGTATGCTAAATGTTCATGAATCTTCAAATACGTTAAGTTTAACCATATCAAGTATGTCAGGAGTTGCTGAAAGTAAATATAAATTTAATAGCTTGTTTCGACTAAAATCTATGTAAAGAAGAGTATTGTTGTTTACAAGAATAAAATCCTAATCAATTATTGAATTAAAGAATTTCTAGTTAAAATAATTTCAAACGGTATTGTGTGCGTTAGACTCACCGAAAATGTGACACGGATCATGCGAACTTAGAAAAAAAAGCTGATCCTATTATAATTAGGCACTTTGTAACACTTAACCAAAGGGGGTTTCAGGTGATATGTTAAGAATTTTAATTGCACCCGCTTCCATACAATCAAATATGTTGCAAAGTTCTTAAACGGAGCAATATTTTAAAGATTTACTTAGGTAAATAATGTTATCCCCAGGCCTATTATTTCTACCAACTCTAACACTGCTAAAATCCAGAAGATTAAATTGTTTGTCATTCTTGATCCAGGTTTCCGATAAAAATGTAATTTGCTAAATGTTTTTAAAGTTCTGCTTTACACCTACATAAACCTCTGGAATTCCAGAAAACTACATTAAGATTTACACTAAATAAATGTTTGCGGTTATGCTGATCCATAATCCAGTAAGGGTTGCTGTTTGAGTATCTTGCTTGGGAAAATCAAGGTCCCCCCAAGCTAAGGTCGACCTCGACGATTGAGTCACGATCAGTGGTGGAAGCAGTATCGTTCATTATAATTGTTCTTTATAATTTTTGAAATTTGGCTTTTGACAGATCGGCTGGTTAAACTGTCATAAATGTCTCGAAGTATTTTGACATGTAATGGGAGATCAAAAGTATAGGAGTGGGTCAAATCAACAATGTCCGGGTTACCTTCGACTTTAGCAAGAAATTCTCTACCTATATTGTTTGTACTTCAGGATGTATGTCATTGGATGGTGAATAATAATATCTTTAACAATACAGTGTCCGTACTTTCTGTTCTCATTTTCTTCTTGACTGGAATAATCTACCTTTTTATTGGAGCGGTGCTCTTGAAATATTTATTGTCCTTAGTACTATTTTGTTCGCCAATTATATTTCCAGTTGTTTCTGAGAAGCCAAAATGCGAATGATTTGAAAAACTCACTGATAGTTGTCTTTAAATAGGAGCTTTGTTTTTAACAGCGATTGACAAATTCACGTTGATCGACCCAATTACTTGAAGATTTATCTGATTATCCGATTCACAAAGGTTTTTATGTGGATTTGTCTGTTTGAGTTAAAATGGGAAAGTCGCTCTTCTGACTGTAACTGTGTTTAACAGTTGGGCAATATTTAGCAAAGTGACCTCGCTTCTTGCACAAAAAATAAGATAAATTGTTAGTTATAACAAAGATCCAGTAAGTCGTAACCACATAGTTAACTTATGTTCTCTGGGAGTACATCTTCAGGATGAACATATAGTCTTCTGAAGCTCGGTATGTGTGAATAGCCTGCATTGGCAAGTTCAACACTTACAAAGGAAATAGGTGCTAAGACTTTGATTCCTAGATTCTTTAAAATATTTATCAATTCGAAACGTTCACACGTTCGAAAGTATACAGGGTGTTCGGCCACCTCTGGGAAAAATTTTAATGGGAGATTCTAGAGGCCAAAATAAGACGAAAATCAAGAACACCAATTTGTTGATTGAGGCTTCGTTAAAAAGTTATTAACAATTAAATTCAAAAATTTCAAATCGTTCTGCAAAAATTATTTTCGGCTGTGGAGGTCAATTGCAATCATTTTTGGTGAATAGACATACCCCCGAAATCCTACCCACTTTCTAAACAAAAATTCAAGAAGGTATGAAATTTTTCTACGAAAAAAAAAAATTTCAAATCGTTTTGGAAAAATTATTTTCGGTTGCGGGGATCAATTACAATCATTTTTGGTGAATAGACATACCCCCGAAATCCTACCCACTTTCTAAACAAAAATTCAAGAAGGTATGAAATTTTTCTACGAAAAAAAAAAATTTCAAATCGTTTTGGAAAAATTATTTTCGGTTGCAAGGATTAATCACAATCATTTTTGGTGAATAGACATACCCTCGAAATCTTGTGCATTTTCGAGAAAGAAATTCAGAACGAGCGGATATTTAAACGTTAATAACTTTTTAACGAAGCCTCTATCAACAAATTGGTATTCTTGGTTTTCGTCTTATTTTGACCTCTAGAATCCCCCATTAAAATTTTTTGCAGGGGTGGCCGAACACTCTGTATAAGTCGTTTGGCTTTCATAAGGAGAGACCTAATAAAGAGCGAGCGCTTGATCTTTAATATGTTTACTTTGTTTGTTGTGAGTTTATCTACGATAGATTTATGAGACAAATATAGACATATCCTATTATTTGCAATTCTAGAGGCAAATCTTATGTTAACTGGGTTTATAATTTAGCCGACGCATGTATGTATTCGTTTATTGTAATATCATCATAAGCGTCTAAAATAATGGCTTACTCTTTTGTCGGAGAACTTTCATTTACTACATAATATCTGCGTATGTTGTTACTAGAGGAATGTTAGCTTGTTGGACGTTTTCTAGTACAAAAAAAGATAACAGATTAGTCGCTCTCGAACAAATCGAGCTGGAATGCACACACATCAGATTATATTACGCTTGTTGTATTATAACAACACCCAAGGTCGTCACACGCAGAATGGAACACGTATTACGCCAGTTAACCGCTACTATCGTCAATACGCGACAGCGAATTGTGTTTACTACCTTAGGTTTTTGATACTTTTAGCGCTTACAATAATACAATCTATTTACAGCAGTTTGAGCATTTCCATTGCAGAAGTCATAAACTAGATGTATATTTGCATACATTCGATTCGTAAATAATCGAGCCATTTTTGTTATAATTTTTTAATAAAGTTTGGAACAACTTATATTTATACAATATTTTTTCTTATTTATACCCATAGAATATACAGAAATGATTCTTAAATTGAACACGTGATTCGTAAGTTGAACATTTCCATTACTCCTAATTAGATCGATCCCTGTCTTGAAGCCAGTAAAGCGCGAAAGACGACATTTAAAAAACGATACGAACTGGGATGTCGGTGACGATTTATATAGAAGACAACGCTTCTATTTTATTCACCCTCACTCGCTATCATTTTCTTCGGTGACGAATTTCGCCTTCACTGTACGAAAGATGACCATGTCAACCTCTGAGAGATGTTCATCTTAAGAATCATTACTGTACTGACAAAGTTTATCCATTAAAACTTAGAACACCCTGTATATCCGATACAAAAAGTTTGTTTTCACGATCTGTGTATTTTGCATCAACCCTTAATGACGAAACAAATTTGTGCCTAAGTCTCGTTATTTTAATTGTTCTTTACAAGAATATACATATGCATAAATATTGTCAGTCTAGTCCTAAGAAAATCAGAAAATTAGCCTTCCTTTCGATGTTCGAAGCAGCGTTCTCCCTTAATTGTAACATTAGAGCCTCCAAAAGATTTCCCCTTCCTCATTCAACCGCTGCGTCTGTTCGCGTGTCAATTCGGCACTGTCCATGTCTGTTTGTTCGCATGTTGCCTCGTTCCATAGGAAACACAGCTTTGAGCTATTGATGCTGGCGTTTATGTTAATTAGTAATTTGACGAAACCTCCGGTCCGTTTCGATGCCGCAAACTGGCAGCGTGCATACCTACAAGGCTGCTGTGGAAACGGTAGCCGAAAGCAAATGTGAATTCTCCCTAAATCGAGGAGATTGACCCTATTCCGGCGTTACGTGTACATAATTTGAATTTAGCGTTGGCTTTGTTCCGGATATGATTCGGCGAATAGCGTAAACCAGCCATGTCAAAATCATTTTTGCCCAAGGGCCAATTTTCATACTAACGTGGTAAAAATATTTTGAAGACCATATTTTGGTCATACCAATGCCATAAAATCATCAATTATGAAAACAGTTACAGAGAAATTTAATTAACATTACAGGTCCCTGAAGAGTGCTGTATCCAAACATTAAACTATTTTCTAAGAAACCATATGTATTTAACAAATAAACTTTACACTTTAGTCGATTAGAATCGATGCTCCGATATAATATATGTATACATACCCCAATTATTTTAACCTCATAGGCATAATTATAAAACGACGAAGAAAAAATTTCAAATTTATCGAGTATTAAAATTACAAACTGTACCAACTTTAAACTTTCTTTTTCTTTAAACGCAAAAAGAATACGCCACATGTAAACTATTTTTTAGCAGTACAGTGATCGCAGAAAATTGACGGGCAAGGACAGTGGACATGGATTAAATTTTCGACGGACGACCTTATCTGATCGCGTAGCTCATAAACGCAACGTAGCCCAAAGCGATATCGACTACTAAGCAGCATGTAGTACGAATATACCTCGGTATATGCAGTGTATACGCCCGTAATTATCTTTACCCTTAATTATCTATCTTATTAGCCTCCAGCTATTATGATTAAACCTATACTGTAAGTTTATAATAACAATTAGTTACTATCGACCGTCTCCACGACATGGAAATTCTCACTTACAACGTGGAATCACGATGCACAATGTCAACATGAAAATCGATTCTCCCCCGCCTATTTTTATCGTCTCTGGTAAAGAATACAAAGTATTATACCGAATAAAATATGAACACTCGTTTATCAGTTACTCGTTAAATAAAAATAAAAATTTGAATTATGAAATTAAATATGTGACAACGAACAGATACAAATTTAACTTTTCAATCGAATAAATTGCTGTACGTTGATCGTATTGGCTATCTCATGTTATTCTAAAGATTTAATTTACATTAAACAAAGTTCTTAAAAGTTCGAGAAGTACTTCTTTAGCTCTGACACCTTTTAAAGAATTCACAGATTTTTAATTTAAATATTTTTAAAACTATTATCGCAAGAATGGAGAGCAAGGCAATGTTTTGCATTATAAATTGTGATTATCGAAACAGAACTATGAAATAATAGTAATTAGTATGATATAAATTTTTCGCGGATTTTTTTCTGTGCAATAGCGATTTTATGCTGTTAAGTGCTAAATTGTGCGATTAACGATAAGGACATGGGGCTTTTTAATAGTTCTATTGTTCCGCGGAAAATAATATATTGCAGCCCGTCCGTGTAATTAAATGTTATATGTGAGACTTCCTTCCATTTCGAATGCCCATAGAAAAATACGTCCTCGTAGCATTGCGTAATTGTCATATTTTTAAGTGGTAAGAAGTAAAATGAAAGGACGCTCGACAGAAATATGGTGTTCGTTAATTTAGTGCTTCTCGCCCCCTGTGCTCTACAGTCATTATACCTTCGGATAATTAACTCGATTTTTCTTTCGCGAAGGAGGGAGATAATTGCACCGATGAGGTACAAATGTTTCAGCTCGTTAAACATGTTATTCCTCGTAGCAAAGCGTTCAAAGGTCAATTATCTTTAGTACATATATATATTATCCTTGAAATTCAACAAACTTGCAAAAAAAGACGCGGTAAAACGTAAATTTGAATGGATCGTAAATTTGCAACGCAAACAGCTGTCATGAAGTTATCAATTCCGAGATCGCCAGCCAATAATGATTTCTACGGGAACGAATTACCAGTTCGTTAGATGGAAATGACCTGCGATGGAAAGTAACGATGCTTTTTGCATAATAGTCACCATAAAGTCACTGATGCGTCTTACTCTCGTACTTCAAGAAGCTGTAAAAAATCGCTGTTCTCTCGATGCTAGTCAACTAGAATTTCTGACGAATGCTAATTGCTGTTTTATGTTTCCTTTGTTTCGCAGACCATCATGCAGATTTTATTGAATGAGATGGGAACAGTACATTCTACGGTACGAGACTTTGGAACATATTCGTTCGCTGAAATAAGCGTGATCGATAGTTTTCTAACAAACAAGAAGAACATGAAACTAGAAAGAAACGATCGTTAAATAGATTTTTACAAAATGTTCCTTAAAGATGACTTTATTGAAACGAAGGTTTATCAAAATTACTAGCAGAACAGTGTATTTTCATAATAGAAAATCTATCGGCATCTACATCTGGCTTGGAGAAACTTGATAGGCAAAGTGGAAAACAAAAGTCTAGCCTCCCTGACAGAGGAACCTTTGATTCCTTCTTTGGTATGAAAGGCGTATGGAAATAGTCCGGACGTTTGATCAAAAATACGTTAGGCGTTTCGATTACGACCCTAAAAGTCCCATATTATATCAGACTTCAGTTTTTAACAGGTTTAAAGGGTCTACCTAATTGGAAGGTATTAGAATAATTTTCATCTGCTTGAGTATACTTCTGTCAACGACTAACAAAGACCTGAATACCATTTTTTAGACTTAACAGTAGGTTTACGGACACTCATTGCACATATTTTTATTGTAATTCGCTGCGTTGACAGTTACATTAAAATGCAGTTTTCCTTTCAGTTATGGTATACAATGTGTCCTAGACAACCCGTCCATTTCTATTAAAATGATGGGGAGTGATTTTGATTGAAAACTAAAAAAATTTGAATAACTAATTCGAGTACGCTCTATCGAATGGTGATAGTTGCAATTTCCGGTACTAACCGGAAATAGGATTTTCAAAGCGGAAGTCGTTTTTTTTTCAATGAGACCTGATATCTTTTATTGCATATTCAAATTGTACGCAACAAAATGTAAAAGTTTTGCCTCAGACGTTTTTCCCGAAAATGCCTCCATTGAACGGAAAATGAATTCCAATGTATGAATTTACATTTTTCAAATTAAGGATGTAATTTTTAATAATGAATTTGCACATGTTACAGAACAAATAGTAAAGGACAATATCTTCTCTTAACTAAATTAATAAAGAACTTAATAGAAATAAACTATGGAAATAAACAAGAGAGTAACAAGGTTTAATTTTGGCAATAAACAGGAAATAATTAAGTATCTAATATTGGTTCACGTAACTTGAAAAAACGAGTATAAATGGAAAAGTGTTTAACGTCGGTGTTTAAATGGGCCACCATTCTGCGTAATACAGAGGTTTATCCTGTTTTTGAAGGAATTGACAGCATTCATTATTAAAAATTATATCCTTAATTTGAAAAATGTGAATTCATACATTGGGATTCATTTTCCCTCCAATGGAGGCATTTTCGACAAAAACGTCTGAGGCAAAACTTTTACATTTTGTTGCGTACAATTTGAATATGCAATAAAAAATACCAGGTCCCATTGAGAAAAAACGACTTCCGCTTTGAAAATCCTATTTGCGGTTAGTACCGGAAATTGCAACTATCACCATTCGATAGAGCATACTCGAATTAGTTACTAAAATTTTTTGGTGGACGGGTGGTCTAGGACACTCTGTATATCCATATCATTACATCAATTAAATTCAACATAAATTGCTAACAAATAATATTTATAAGTTCTACAATGTGTCAAATTGGCGGCCCCTTTGATTTCTCCTTCGTTAAGAAAATTTGACCCCTTTAAGAAGATATCTAGATCTATAGGAGATAAGTTTGGTGAATCTAACGAATGCTGTAGAATCTAATAATTTCAATCATTGAATTTCAAAATTGCTATTCGCGACCTATTTAACCTTGCATTGCCGTAAATCAAAATAGGTCTTTTCTTGTTTATAAGGGTTGAACGTTATATTTTCAATTAATTGTGCATTTGTTGAATATATTGGCAGTACGTGTCTATCAGACTTTCGATTTTTATGTGAAAAAGCCTCTTTGATAATACTTTTCTACAATTTACCGTAACTTTCTGTATTTTTTTAAGTAAGAACGAATGACAAACTCCCTATTTGAATATCCCTCTTCTTTTAGTATCTGAATTTTCTCTATTTCTTCAGAATTCAATTGCGTTGATCGCCCTATTTTTTCCTCTATACAAAATTCTTTGACACGACTTTCTATGATATAACTTATCGTGTTATTACTGTTACTCAGCAATCGATTAACACAAGAATAGCACGTACAATAGGACTGAAACAATGGTAAAATGAGATACGATTATTCAAGTGACGAAAGCACACTCATATCTAGAAAACATGAATATGTCTATACTAAATAAGTAATTGTCCAAAACAAATGCATGTAGTTTTATTAAATAGATACTTTTATTGTAAAAAAATAGTATATATTAATTTAAGGTAATATTGAAACAATACTATTGCGTTTAATCAAGAGTCGCGGACTGTACAAAAATATAGCGTGACAAAGTATTTTAATTTTAAGGAAAACTAGAATCGTTCCAAAGCAGACATTATTTCCTGTCTTTAAAGCTTCAGAGAAAAATTCAAGGTGTCTTATAGCCAGCTGTAAAATGTCACTTTTGTTCACGTTTTTGGGGATCGGAACCCCTGGCACGATGGTAAAACAACAAACCTGAATCTGCAGGCTGCGATTCGTTGAACGAGCAAAGTCGATCGCGACACCGAACCCGAAAACCGACGTCCCTCGCGCGTCGCTCTTCAGCAAAGTCGAAGGACCATTTACCCGCGTGACACGTCGTTTCCTTCGTAAGTTGTCACGCGACAACGACGCATACGATTTCACGAACGACGTCGTGCTTCCCTTTCGTCGGGGTCAGGGCCGACGCACGCACGCAACACACCTGCGAACGATCTCGAAGGCGATGGTCTCACCGGCGAATATCTGCAGGAAGTTAAACAAAAAGAAATTCCCGGGAGCCCTCTGAATATTCTGAATCGATTAAATAATCGAAGCCTGCCATCTAGTTTCCCCACCGCTTCGTCGCACACACGCGTGCTCCTACCCCGGGAGAACCATTCACTCGGCTCCTTCTTTTCATATTCAAATGGCACCATTGACGCTTCAATGAATAATACTCAATGATAAATTTGTGGGCGTATTCAGGATGGACCGCGGCAGAGACCTTGAAATCCAACCGCGCCAAACGCGCGCGCATTTGAATACGTAACCGAAGGAGCGGCGGTCTGAGCGAACCACGTGAGGGACGGGGGTGAAAAGAACGAAGGTGTACACAGGCACGCGGTCCTCTCCTTTTTCTATGAACGAACCTGGTCGTTGAACCTCGATATAACGATCAAACTCTCCCTATTGGCTCATTTCACATGAAATCGGACACTTTTTTGGAGAAACGTTTCGAATTCTGCTCAAATTCTGATACGTTGTAGACAGTCGTCGACGCGGTGCACTGTGGTCCGTTTCGTCAAGAAACTCGCTAAAATGCAATTTTTTAAATACAGGGTGTTCCAGATTTTTCCGTACACACTTCAGCAGTGTGTTCTACAAGTAAAACTGACTATAATGTTATACAGGGTGCTCGGCCACGCCTGGGAAAAATTTTAATGAGGGATTCTAGAAGCTTCGTTAAAAGGTTATTAACAATTAAATTCAAAAATTTCAAATCGTCCTGGAAAAATTATTTTCGGTTGCGGGGGTCAATTATAATCATTTTTGGTGAATACACATATCTCCGAAATCCTATCCACTTTCGAGAAAAAAATCGGGTAGGTGGTGAAATTTTTCGGCGAAAAAAAAATTTTTCAAATCATTCTGAAAAAATTATTTTCAGTTGCGGGGGTCAATCACAATCATTTTTGGTCATTACACATACTTTCGAAATCCTATGCACTTTCGAGAAAAAAATTCCTTATCGAAAATCTAATTAGATGCCTAAATTTTTCGACGGAAAAGAAATTTCAAATCGTTTTGGAAAAATTATTTTCGGTTGCGGGGGTCAATTACAATCATTTTTTATGAATAGACATACCCTTGAAATCTTGCACATTTTCGAGAAAAAATTCAGTACTTGTGGAACTTTAAACGTTAATAACTTTTAAGCGAAGCCTCCATCAACAAATTGGTATTCTTGATATTGGTCTTATTTTGGCCTCTAGATTCCTATATTAAAATTTTTCCCAGGGGTGGCCGAACACCCTGTATAACAAAAAATCCATAAAGACTTTGTTAAGAAGTTATAACAAAAATATGAACTGAGCTGTTTATTTTGAAAGTGGAGTAAGTCCATTTTCCAAAAAACTCGAGTTAGCTACCTTAATAGTTACATTTTTACATGATCTTTTCATTCTGAAGCAACTTGTTATTAATATATATAAAATCATTAAAATTTTGTAACACAAAAGTTTGCTGGTTAATGAAGGGATGAAAAAGTTTACTTTGAAAGTAGCGTAAGTCCCATTATGAGAGTTTCAAATGGATATGGAAAATATTATACAATAAAATTTTATGAGATATCAGCTTTTTTATTTTGTTGCATAGTGTTATCAAAGTAGCAGTTGAATTATCAATGTGCAATGAATTTGTTATAAACACAGAACAACGCTTGTCCATAGAAAGAAACGCATTGTTCTCATTTTGAAAACCAAAGTGATGAACAATATTGTTTCACTTGCTGAGTATTTTTACTTGTTTCTACAGTTATCTTAAATTCGAATTGCTTAATTTGTGCTTTACTTGTAATATTATAAATTTCAACATGTTGGAAAATGCTCACCTTCAAGATATGTCCGAGAGTGACGCAGGTAATTAAAATAACTGCTTTACACATGTTCACATAATAATTATTATTACAAATTTGAAGGAAATTTGTTTTTTTTTTGTTATGTACAAAAATTATAACCATGCGAATTACTACCAAAAAAGATTTATGGAATTAGAAAGTGAAGATGATCTAAAAATTAATATCAAGTTAACACCACTATACAAAAAAACGAGACCACTCACAAACCTAAAATACAAGGACTTAATGGATTTATTAGATTATATACCATCTGCACATCATAGATATTTAAAATCCCTCTCGCATATACAAACTGAGAAAGACTGAATAGTAATTAATAAAACAATATTAATTTTAATGCAAAAATTATTTAACAAAAAATAAAAGTTGAATGTTTTTTTGATTTTATAACATAAAAGTGTATACATTTATTTTTATTTCAAGGGAAATTTATTTTTCCTATGGACTTGTGCTTTCTTAAGAATTGAAAACGTCATTCCATTGATTTTGAAAGTGGCGTAAGTCCAATCATAGCCATCAAAAACATATTATTTCTTAAATAATGTTAATTATACTAATTGGGATGATAAATTTGACACCCTTAGAAACGTAAAAGTATTATTCTACTATGTCATCTGTTACCCATATTTTTAAATTTAATCCAACGCAAACCCTTCAATATCTCGATTCGAACTCAAATGCATATTTCTCAAAGACAAAGTCTCCAACTCAGCAAGATTTCAAACTGGTAATTATCAGATCGACATAAATTTCAAAGAACCAACCATCGACGAGAATACAGTTGATAGACGTTCTGCCTTGTTATCTGGCGTTATCGTTCAAGATCCGATTTAATTTCTTCGAATAAAGTAGTACGAGCGAACGAGGATCCGGATGCACCCATTATAGACAAGCTCACGAGTGACTGTCAGTACAACGAGCGGCGAAGACGAAGCGTGTGATTTCAAGAGCAGCGGAGATTCGAGATAGGATTGTCCGCACCATCGGCTAGGAATCCCATCAAGTATCGTTGTTACCCCGTAGCGGAGTGTATGGTGGCAGGGGGCTTCAGCTAGTTAGAGTTTATAATAAGGATCGGCTGTCATGTATAACACGCCGCTGCTGGGCCTACTATCTATTTATCGGGTGAAAATGTCTTCGGTTCAAATCCCCGTGAAATACGGGCTGCCGGAGCTTCTCAAACCTCCCCCTTCCCAGCCCTCAAACTCCGCCGTCATTCTCTTCCCTTAGATCGGTTATTGTTTGTTAGTTGCGTGGGACTCCGCGAACTGGAAAAATCGAACGCTTTCGTCTTGCAAAGAGGATAACGACAGAACAGAGGGAGCAACGTCCCGGGACCTCTATTCACTCGTTACTCCGTCGAGAGTGAAAAAGGGGTCGACGAGACAGGATGTCGAATTCGAGGATATTCGTGTTATTCTGGTTTACATGCCGCGGTTGGAAGTTTCAAATTTTAACGGTTGCCTGAGAAAATAAAACTTACAATAATGTTTCATCCGACGATCCTCGCCGAAAAAATATTACATAAACACCGAGTTCTCGAAACCAGACTCTCGCGAATGCGACGCTTAATCTCTTTCGATCGTACGAACGGACTAATTAGGAGGCTCCTGGTTCCCTTTGTTTCACTTGGCTCTTGGCCTCCCATCGTCTGCTTATGTTCTTAACGGTTCAGAGTTAACGGGAAGAGATATTTAATTTATCAAAAAATTTTCTTTCCGAAACACTGTTCCACGTATTCGTAAACCTCGTCAAGCAGCGTGAGCGGCGCACAGTGTCTAGACCACAGCAATTCTTAAAAAAGTTCTTTGTCCGCGTGTACTCGGCGGACCAGCGGGGCTCTAAATCGTCTGCGTCTATTCTCTTCCGTCATTTCTACGAGGATTACAGCTGAGATCATTTGCGCTCACCGTGAACGCGAAAACTACGACGAACGAGAGTCCCTTCAGCGCGCCCCGCACGCGCGACAAGAATTTATCACGCGTGACGTAATTCCGAATGCAGCGTCGCGTAGGCGACTGGAGGGGGAGGGGGAGGGGGGTGCGACAGACTCGAGGTGCATCCACCTGGATATTAAAAATGTCGCACAATGAGCGCTCGACAAGCGGCTGTCGTTCGTCGGTATGTACACAGTCGCGCGAGCCAAACTGGGACTCCCTTGTGCCGGCAGCCTTTCATGTAAGAGTTAACGATTTCGCGACGACAATTACGATTCCTCTGTGCCGGTTCGAGGTTACGAATTATTACCGCGGAAACTGTAACCATCCGGCGTACTTGTATTTCTTGTGGTTAAAAGGATACGGTTAATTGAGCGTGATAATTTAATGGTTCCTTCGGTATCGGACGGGGAAAAATGTGTGCATCGACTTCACGACTTTGCACGGGGCGTTACGATTCCATTATGCTCGGTTAGGCGCGAAAAATGACGAACGTAAAAATTACAGTGTCGCCCGGCGTTCGGTCATTAACGTAAACGATATCCTTTCGGTATTCGGTGAGCTGGAGTTCGCGTTCTTGCCCTGACTCGTACTTTTCGAGACAGAACGATCGACCGCGTATCTACCTTGGTATTGGGTTCGATAGAAACTTCTGGTGTTTAGTTATTAGCAAACTTTGCTGTTATGTAAATATTATTTCAGGTTTCGCTTCTTCCTTCTTGATATATTTTTTGCCTTTGGGATATCTTGCGTCACGTCTCTACATATCTGGTCCTCGGTATCATTTCTCTCATGCAAGAGGACCAAATGTCGTATAAAAATGTACTTTTAACAATTTTGCAATTTTAGAGTTCATTATTGCTTATTGTTGAGGTTTTTATTGCACAGGTTTTATTTGTAACAAGTAATGAGAAGAACAATTAGCGGTACAACACGTGTTATATTATATTACAGACTGATATATAATCAATAAGTGATTCAGCAGGCGGTGATCGATTACCTGCTCTACTTTATCGACGCAAGTAAGATTTACGATTATGTTTTGTCTTGTTACTCTTGACACATAAATATCAATAAAAGAGAAATGAAACCTTCCATAAAAGTAATATTAACAACTACTTTGAACATAAAATAAACTCTATGTAATAATGTCTACTGCTACAATTTCAACCCCTTCCGCTAAAATAACTTTTATAGAAATAATACAATTTCGAAGCAGTAGTAAGAGGAATAAAAGATGCATCAAATTATAAGCATTATAAGAAATAAAAGCATACGCGTTGGACACGGATATAATGCATATTATTATTATTATTATTCATTTATTAACGGGAATAAATCCTTTAGTATAAAAAATCTAAGAAACTACAAGTGTGGATTTTACATAGTCAAACATTATCGCTTATAAAATTTTTACAAAATAAATTAATTTACAATACGTTGCAAGGATAATTTTAGACTTTCTAATGATTGTTCAATTAAATCTGTTTTAATCTGTACAAAATTTGCATTACTAATCATTTTATTTACACAATTCTGAGATCCAAACGTTGTGCGGTAACTTTCAGAGTAAAATAGAAAGTGATCTCTTAAATATCTAGATTGTACATACAAAGGAGACAATTGAGTAATCGTTGAACACGAAATATGACCTTTGATTAGGTTACTTACAAACATAATATCTGCAATTCTTCTTCTACTGTGCAGTGTTTGAAGATTAGTATTAATAAGTAAGTCATCATAATTATGTGATTCAGGGGGCATGGAACACCCATTATATCTAGCAAAAAGACGAAGAAATTTGTTTGTTGAACTCTTTCAATGTTGTCGATGTATCTTTTAAAGACTAAATTATGCTGTCATATTTTAGAATAGGTCTCGTCAAAGCACAATATAAGATTATAAGTGTATTAGTTACTACAATATCTGGAAACTCTATGAATAAGTCCTAAAGAGCAAAGACTATGCGAAATAATTTTTTCATAATGAACTTTGAAAGATAAGTTAGAAGAGAAAGTTATATCAAGATCTTTAACATGATTAAGCGAGGTTAGTTCGATGCCATTTAGAGTATAATTATAAACTATATTATTTTTCTTATTACTAAACTCAACAATATGGCACTTATCTAAATTGAGGGACAATTTATTTTATGAGCACCAATTCTGAAGCCTGTAAAGGTCATCTTGAATTGATTGAGGCATTTATATATCTTAAGATCATCGGCATATAATAAAAATTTAGAATGTTGGAATGCCTTAGAAATGTCATTATTATATATTATAAATAGAAGAGGTCCCAAATGTGAACCTTGTGGAACACCAGATGTAACATTAATTTCTCTTGAGTAATTATTATTGAATTTATATCCTAATGCCTTTAATTTGAACATTAAGATTGAATGATTAATAGAATCAAGGCTTTAAAAAAGTCAGTGTAAACAGTATCAACCTGCATGCCTTTATCCATACAGTTAGTTAAATAATAATGATACTCCACAATGTTAGTCACAGACGATTTACCGATAATGAATCCAATATTGATTGTACCTGCGACCGAGAAGAGTAACTATACATGCGCGAACATGGGTGGCCTCGCAGTGGCAGTTTAAAAAGATGGGAATAATTTTTTTTGTCGCCGATGAAGCCGTCGCTTGGGGTAAGGCAATTCGAGGACCACACCGAGTTTCGACGTGTCACCTGGGATGAAAGAAAATGGCTTACGATCATTAGCGACGGTGACTCGCCATCGGTGGACGGTCCTCGTTAAACACTTCACGCTCTTTTGACGTATCCATAATCACCGATAAGAACTTGTCGGACTCCGCTGCCCTTCTTTTTTTCTTTTTTTTTTTTCACCTGACATTTTTTCGTCTCAAGAACGTTGCCAACATTACTGCACTGTCGCTTTAACGATTTTGAATTTCAATTTACAACGGCGACTAATTCAAGGAGGGGGTAAGTAAACTTGTTCATCGCTGATGACATATTAATAGATCTTTTAGAAGGACTGGAAGAAGAGATTAATCTTTAACACTTTCGCAGTCGTGTAAATTTACGAGAAACTGTTTGAAAAATGTGAATTCTTTTTATGTTCTGAAATGTCTTCGTACGCGATAAGAAACTAGTAAAAAGAAACGCATTCCGCGAGCGCCTTTTCTCATTTTTCACGTTAATAAGTGTAATAAATATTGAAATATCCGGTGTACATGGTTCCACATTATAGTCTAGGCAGTTGAATCTCTTTTATTTATCATATCACTGGTGTTAACAAAGTTTTAAAATTGATACTACACGATGACTGATCTTTTATTGATACCTTTACGCTGTTTTAAACATCGGATTTTGAAGTTCGAAAAAACACGTTTGACCAGTTTTTTCGACCACTGTGCGACGATCCAATTAAGGCAATTCTGCCCCGTGTTTACGTAGACCTTTCCTCGCAACTTTAAGGACAAAATTTGTCAGAAAAAACTGTGGAATATGATGTAGCGGCGTGTTGGCTCGTCGATCAATGTAGTATAGGTTATTTTCCAACCTATACTAGAATCCCGTGTAAAGCGTGGAAATGCCGAGTAATAACATTCGAGAATGGTGTTCCCTCTCAATTTTGAAGGCGCACATTTCCTACGCTCCAGTGCGCAGAGTTATTTCCGATAGATGTTGCGTCCGTACGAGCGCTCATTTAACTCTGGCCAGATGCTACAAAAGTTATCTCCTCTAAACTCTGCCTTCGATAAATCTCATTACTCGCTCCTAGGGCCCATATTGAGGTAGCATCCACTTTTCCAGCGTATTCCTGCCCCCTCTCTTTTTCCTTCTTTTTTTTTGCTTTGTTTTTGTACTCCCGTTTTACCAGCATGCCCATCAATTTTGCGAAAGTTCCCTCTTCGAGTGACAGCGAGGACACACTCACGCGGAGTCGAACTAAATTAAAATCCGATCAAAGTTTACAAATTGACGCTTCACTATTCTAGGAGAGGAGCAAAGTAAATGGACTTGAAAGATACTCCCTTGGTTGCCTCCACAGAATATAAAGCAACGTGATTGTGCTATCTGAGCTAAAAAGTTTCGAAAGAAATGTAGCGGCCTGCGGAACAGCAAAGATTCGATTCGCGAGAGAAATAACTATAATAGCTACAGTGACTCAGAGATTCGTTCACATAAGATTGCCATATTCGTTTGGAAAATATAATCACATTTTCTGTTCTAATGTTATAAAAATGTTATATTCAGTAGGCAGTAAGTCTACAAATCAAACCACGTGTCTGTTTCTCGAGTAATATTTTATTCTACGACCGAAATAATACCAAAATTAAAACAAAATTTTGTGAACAATTATGTGTTATATCTTATCGGAGCTATCCATTAAAATACAAAGTCTTCTAAGAAAATTATAAAGCCTCCAAATAATTTAATTTGAATGAGTCAAACATTATATGTATGTATATGGTATCTAGTCCTAGATTTCATTATTATACATATTTGTTTTACAAAGCATTTAAAAGAAGATATCTAAATGTGTCAAACGATAACGTTCACCAATACATTTAAGTTTTATAAAGTTGCATATGGATCGTTTTTACCTACCCAGTATTTCCAGCGCTAACACAAGGCACAAATATAAAACTAAGATATGGATAATTAAAAGACAAAAGAATTCGATCAAAATTGTAAACCATATTTGTGATTAAAACAATGTACGCAAATTCCATATATGAAAAATATAGGAAAAATGAAAATTAGCATTTTATAAGTTAACTCCATCATAATTCGAACACACCTTGATTTACCTTTGCGATGACACTTTTATAAACGCTTATGTTCGAACCATTAACGGACACAACGCTCAAGTAACATTAATAACACAGTATATTAGCAGGTCTTAATTGGCTTTAAAGCAAGAATACGTTGTTCTGTAATTAATAGCAATTAATTACTCATCCGTATCAAAGGCACATCACAGGTGACTCACGTGACTATAAGCTGTAAATACCATTTAGTGACCCTAGGGAATTTCGAATCCACTTTCATTTATTAATTACATTTTGCAACATTGTTTGCGATTCTTCGCAATTATTAGAAATTCTTACAATCAATAATAGACGTGACCTGGAATGCACAGGCCCATTGTTAATGTAATTGCCATCAAAATACAGACTCGACATTCGCGTCTTTTGTTTTAATTGCTACTTAAACTTGTGTGATTTAATTACATAAAAAGACGACGGATTTACATGATGTCTTTGCAACGAGCTTTGTAAAACTTTATGTCATGATTGCAGTAGTCTGTACCGCCAACAGACAGCGTTAAAAAGAAAAAGAAACAAGCATAAATTAAACTCTGGAAATGTCACAGAGTGTTTACATTTTTATTCAACCCAAAGACTTGACCGAATACAATAAACGAACGGGGGAAATCACCACAATATTTTCGAATAATCCACCGATTAAAATTGACTAACAAAGTTTCAACGAAACTATTTAAATAATTGTAGGTTCTACGATACGACTTGTATCGCGTCTGTTAAACACATCTTTGTGAAAAGAAGAGAATCGGTAAGTGGGCAATGCGATTTTTCCATTGTGAAATAATGTTTAGAAAAACGTATATTTGATAATCTGACAAAAGAGCAACTCCATTCATACAGTGCTGTTCATTTGAATAGTATCACGTATTTTTGAAATAGATTATTTGTAGTGTGAAAGAAAAAGATTTTCTCTAAATACCTTATTTCTTATTTACATCGTTTTTGTGCCTAGTAATTGAATATTATTTATATTACTTAATATTATAAGCAAAATACAACGAGATGGTTTTTAATACGAATCACACGGATAGCCTCGATTAAAAGAATAGGTAAAAATATATAACTTACAATAGAATTTCAGTCTATTAATATTTCGTGTTTGCAGCTATTGTTCCTTACGACTTTAAAAATCCAACGGAGAAGTGAGTTATATTATGAATGAGGATAAAAATGCTCCACTTAACTTCGTACTAACTTAATAACATTAATAAAATTGGAACGATCCCTATATTGCTTTCCATCGCCGTAAATTTGCCTAGAAAATTATCCCCAAATATTTTCTATGATATTTAAATCGAGAAATAACGTTGGCCATGATGAAACTTCAATATTTTCATTATAAAACCACTCCTGCTTTATGTGTGCTGAGTGTATCGCGTTGAAAAATCCAACTCCTTTGTTCCTCAACACGCTCAATTTTAACCAAAACATCCTCTAAAATATGTATATATTTTCTTGCATCGTGTGTTTCTTCCATTATAAACAAATAAACGACTAGGAAATAGAATACCGCAACCCATATCACAATATGGAATTTTTTCTCGCCCAGTTCATTCAAATTAAACTCTTTTCATCCAAAAAAATTACAGTATATTGACCAGTCCGATTCAGGCATACTAAATTAAATGCAAATCAAGCTTCAGTGACTTTTTTTTAGTGCCAGCTTCCGTTGCATTTTTGTTACCCTTTATGCACAATACACTTTCAATTACACGTTTAATAACCAATCCTGATGCTGTTAATTTAATTTAATTTTCAATTCTTTTTATAGAAACCCCCCAATTCGAAATATTACACAAACTCAATCTCCTCTCTTTTTCAATCGTGGCCCGTTTTTCTCCCTTTGTATCGCCCTCCATAATTTTCAATTTTTTATAAAATTATTAATCACTTTAGCACTTTTGTTAATTTTCCTTGCAATTTTGATATCCTGTTGCTTTCAATACTTTTGCTTTACCAATCTGGATGAAGTTCCGCGACCCATAATAACTATTAAACAATAATAGCACAAACTATAATTGATCTACGACTTCCAATCGAGTTTCAGAACTATTCTTAAACGATACGTTTTCACTTGTTTACGAATAACTGTTAAATGAGCGAGAATAAATAGATGAAGTTATTCATGCGAACATTTAAATTGTTCTTTTTACGACATGATTGTTAGCACTCTTAGAAATCTTCACAAGAATAGAAACAAATACTATCTGACAGTTCATTTTATACACTTACTAACTGATAGTATAAAAACATCGTTATAGACAAATATTTTTAACTGAGGCTATTTAAATGATCAGTATAGAATACGGATCACTTCTTTTGTTTTGGAAAAATCATGCATTAAAAACAAGAAAGGTACATTAATTACAGGTAGAAATGATAGTTTATCGGTCTAAGATAATATATCAATAATCTTTTAGTCTAAAAATTAAACTATTTTGAAGAGACAGCATTTTGACAAAAGTTTGTCAAAAATACGGTTTTTGGGGTGGTAATATGTACCGGAGCAGGAAAGGTAAAAAACACGTAACAAATAGTTAATTTTTCATACAGATTTTATACTTTATTGACAACAACAGAAAAACAAGAGAAAGTAAGGAACGATAACGTAAAATCTAATGAAAGTTTCCTGAAAAGTTAACAATAATCACAAGCAAGAACGTTATTTTCACATCCAATGTATAAAGAGTGGGTCTATCCTTGACACGTTACATGTTGAAGCCAAAGTCGAAACAAAAACAAAAGTCCATATTGTTGTATTCTGCCCTTCTATAGGCTTACTCAAAATATTTTGGCATAGAAAAGATATTTCCATTCGATTAAATAGAGAATTTTAAAGCTTAATCATATAATTATTTCTCAAGTATTTTTTTCATATCAAGTTTCTTCATATAACATTTCTGAAGTAGTGTAAGAAAAAAAAACGAATAAAACTCCCTTTAAAAACATTTTTCAACAAACGAAAAACAATACTTCCACTTGAGAGGACAACAATTACAGTAATGATTCCTAAGATGAACACCGCTCCGGGGTTGGTATGTTCATCTTTCGTACAACGGAGACGAAATTCGACACCAGCAGATATTTATACATACACAGCGATATCGTTGAGCCTTGGAATCGCCTTCATCTTCTGCCGACGGCTGTAGTCGACAAGAAAAGGATAACGAGTGAAAGCGAGCCAGAAAAAAGCATTGTCTTTTCTACAAATCGTCGTTGGAACCTCAGTTCGTATCATCTTTTAAATGTCATCTTTCACACTTCACTGATTCTAAGAGGCTTTCCCCAGTTGGGGGAGATAGATATGTTCAACTTACGAATCACATCTGGAGTTCATTTTAAGAATCATCACTCTAATGTATTTTTATTAATTATTGACATGTCTTAGGACTTACCATCGAAAAGAAGTACCTGGTTCATATTCTCATTTTTTCCCTGACTACACAGATAATGCAGTAGACAGTCTCGAGTAACGCGTATTATTTAAAGGTAAACCGGAAGTCTCTGAATAACAACTAAAGATGGCTGAATCGATGCAGCTGAGTTGAGGTTCGAGCTCATCAGCATCGACCTTCGTCTTGGTCTTTATAAAAAGTTCTGAGCGTTTCAAGGTCTTTCGCAGGAGCAAAGCGATATATTCCCATGCAAGCAACCCTTTGACGGGTCGATCAGCACACGTTGCATTGTCCGAAGGTTTTATCGGGACACCGGCGGTGGGAGGGAGATTAGGGCACCCAACAGAGAACAGAGGAATCGAGATCCCTCGAAGGGTGCGCCTTCACGTGCACGTTTCCCGGTTGCGGAGAAAGCAAAGTCGTAGTGCACCTGCGAGTGCTATTGAATGGGGCTTCTTGTAGGAGGCTAATATTTAAATGCTGGGCTCAGGGAGGTGGAACGAGGTCCCAACGGTAGATCGGACCCACGATCTGACCTCCTGTATTCAAATGGACCGATCGTTAGATAATACCAACGATCGCGTAACCCACCGAGGCCCATGGTAGTTTGGCATTGTGAAAACGATATCCATCTGTTCTAAACTTGAACGGTTATCAAACATCCCTCGAGGTGTCTCCTTCGAATCGCTCTTTGGATTTATACAGCATCTATTACAACGTGTGGGACCGCTTAAATCGTCGATCGTGGAGACGGAGACAACGAAGAAACTTCGTATAAATATTTACCGTACGTGAGAACTTGTTCGCGAAATTCTTTGAAAGAATGTTCCTCAGAGATCGCAGAACCGGCGCGGCGGTTCGCGCGGAAGGAAGCAGATCGACCTTCTCCTCCTCCTACGCAACGAACGAGTTGAACCTGGCGTCCGTACTGTGCGTCGATATCAAACATTAGCGAAAATACCGGCAACGCGGACGAAACGACAAAGGGAAAAATGAAGCAACGTCGTGGAAAAAGAAAACGTAAACTCTACACACTTATACTCGCATTAACAACGGCATCAAGAGCAGCAATGGCATACGCAACGAGCAACGGAAGAAGCAAGCAACACGGCACAACAGCGAAGCCAGCTCCCGGCTGATTACGTATTAATACGTTTCTCTGAATCCCGTGCTGTCAGACAGACGGACGGACGAACGAATGGACGGACATACGGACAGAGAGGCGTGGGAGGGGTGACCAGAGTCCCACTGCCCAGGGCGTCCCGCGGGACACTCGAGCGGCCGTGCTCTGATGAGAAAAATTACCAGAAATAAAAGGAGGATCGGCGCTGCGATTATACAAAACGGATATTACAACGCACCCACAGCTCTGTCTCTTATTAAACCCTCTGCCGATCCAACCAGGCAGACTTCAGTCGCGAATGCAATGAGACGCCACGAGCTCCAGGAAAATCTTTCTGCCCTTTCCTTTTGTCTCGAGAATACTGATTTAATAGACAACAGATGTTAAACCGATCTGTGTTTTCCAATTCCAAGGTGTTTCCGGATGAGGCTTTACGAACGAGATGAAACTTAAATTCGAGAGGCCATTCAATATGAACTAACTGTAGAATATAGGCTATACGTGGACTTAACCCCTTTAGATATAAATATTTCTATAAAATTTAATATAAAAGTAATATGTAAAGGTATACGATATACAACTGTGGACATATACTACATGCAAATAATTATATTTTCTTTGTCTCTATTGCATTATACAAAATATTTGTTATTTTATACACTCCATTTTTATATAGGGTGTTCGACCAATCCTGGAAAAAATTGTAATGGGAGATTCTAAAGGTCAAAATATTCATCATTGAATAGATCATTAAAAAGTTATTAACATTTAAAGTTCTGCCCGTACTGAATTTTTTTCTCGAAAACGCGCAGGATTTCGGGGGTATGTCTATCCACCAAATATGATTGTAATTGACACCTGCAATCGAAAATAATTTTAGCAGAATGATTTGAAATTGTTTTAAATTTAGGCACGTACCCCCTTGTCGATTTTTCTTAAAAATTTGTTTTTCATTTTTAGTAATTTTGTTTGACACCCTATAGAAAATTCGTTTAACATGTTTATGTAGGTACCCATGAGCTCTACTTCAGAAAAAAGTTTCATTGAAATATATTCACTATTATAGGAATTAGGACTGTTTGAAAAATGGACCATTTTTATCGGGGTTTTCTCACATTACGGGGTTAAGGAACAACTTTTGAAAATTTTTGGAATGTCTACATATTCTGCACCAAAATATACGTTGTTTGCCGTTTGAGACATTAAAATCCTTCAATCCGTTCAGAAGTTATAACATTTTAAAGATTTGCATGAAATTTTGAGGAATTTCCGGCCAGAAATTATATTTTCGGTAATGAATTTTTTTCTCGAGAATGCGTAGAATTTTATTGGTATGTGTAATGACCAAAAATAATTGTAATCGACCCCTGCAACCAAAAATAATTTTTTTAGAACGATTTGAAATTTTTTAATTTAATTTTTTAATAACTTACGAACTTACTAGCAAAGTTTCAGCCAAGAAATTAATATTCCTGATTTTCGTCTTATTTTGATCTCTAGAATCTCCCATTACAATTTTTCCTATGGGTGGCCGAACACCCTGTATATGTAATGTATACAAGGGAGAATGAGGCCAATAACACTTTGATTTTGGAATACTATAACAAAAAATATCAGACTTAGAATAACAGTTCTGTATGAAAATATTACCTGAGTATTTGACATTGTTTATTCTTAGATATTAATACAAAATGAGAAGCGGATAAAGTATATATTGCAAGCGTCTTTTATCCTGGGGACGTTGTAACATGGCATCAATAGTGATACACATTTATCTCTAAAGAAATTAAATTCTTTATTAAACTAAGTTATATTATTAAACATAAATAAGGATAATAAATACTGTTTTTACAAAAAAACTAATTATATACCTGCTTATTCGCTTTCACAACTTTGACAAACATAAATCATGTTGTCTAGTGAATTTTTTGTGTACTTAATCCTTGCACTCATTTTTCATACAATTTATTTTATTTAAACGAATCTTAATACGCTATGCAATAATATTGTTCATGCCTATTATTATTTGTATTAGTTTTAATTTTTAAATTCAAGTTTCTTGTCTTTTCGTTTCATTTCGTACTTATTTTTCTTTGCTTTCTCTTCTGGTGTTTTCTTTTTCATTAATTACAGTATATATGTATATTTGATTTCTTTTTATTTCTGACTCCGTTTATTTTTTTTCAAGATCTAATTCTTTCTGGTGTGAATTCTTCATTATTTATTTCTTTAACTTGTTGTGTTTAGAATTGTGTTTAGATGTTGACAGCGAGCATTTGAACAGAAATGTCTCACAAAAGAAAACTAAAGACATTTTATAATTAAGAAAAGAGTTGCATCATTCATTGATTGTGTCACAACATGTACTACAAATTCTCATTAACAATCTGCGTAGAAGTTTTAATCAACAAGACAGTATTTCATTCAAAAGGTTCTAATTGAAGATTAAAAAAGAAAAAAAGCATTTATCTGCACCGGGAATAATTGTATCACCATTTTAAAGCATTAAGAAAAAGTTACTTTCTGGCGTTGAAAAGACAATTTCTTCTTCAACTTTTCGAGTGTGTGTACCCCATTTGCAGTTTTGCACCGTATGTGTAAAATTTGTGAAAACCGATACGATAGATTTAAAATTAGTTAACAAGTTAGAATTAGCTCATGTTACTTTTGAACCCGGTCTTCCCTAGTCGAACACCTTGTATCATGCATGGCTGAAAAGGTTATTTGAAGTGGTCAATTCAAGTGCCTCAGCCTGTGTAGCGTATATAGCCTTGAATAGCCATGAGGCAATGACAACTGTAACCAAACAGTAATCAATGATAAAGATCTATGCGCAACCGAAGTACATAGTAAAGCTACCTGGCCACTTTGATGCTTGGTACCAGTCCGAATTAGGCTAAGCAATCGGAAGGACAAGTCTTGCCTCTCCTACAATTTCCCAAACTCCTGTGAAATCCCTTAGAGGTATATACCTCTCATTCCCTACTAATTTCCTCTTTCTGTCTCTCCCAAGATGAAACATTCGCAGGGTAAGATAGCGTCTTTTCGGTGGAAGAGAGAAGGATTGCCAAAGAGGAAGAGACGAATGGAGAGCAGGAGGGGAGACGTTTGGTAGTTGAGGAAAGTGTACGGATGGCAAGGAACCGTGGAAGGTCGACGAAGACGGGTATTTGTGTAATATTCCGTTTGTCTTGCCTTCAGAGCATCCGCTAATGTACACAACACTAGTACTGTAACGAAGACACTTGGCAGAGAGTAAGAGGTAGCTACGACGATGGCAACCAGCATCGCGACTAAGATTGTTATTGTACAATTTGCTACGTCTAAGGCACATCCAGCGTCGAGTGTGAGGGCAGCACCTTTGGACATCAGACGGGGTATCACACAGGGCGTCTAGTCGGTCTTCCTTTTGCCTGCGTACCGAGCAATGCTATGCTCCCGTCCCTCGAAATTCTATTGTCCCGAATCCTGCCAATTGCGTCTTAATGTTACGTCTATCGATAACGAGCAATTCCCCATTATCGTCGCACAGAAACGTATCGGAAGAATCTCTCTTTCTAGTTTGGATTTGTTCGAGATTTCAGAAGAACGCTTTTCCCCGAACGAAGTTAGAAGTAGGAGTGCACGGACTAAAGTTTCGCTGTTGATTGAGATCAAAGCATAGAACCTGTATTGTATGGATTCGAGAGAGAGTGTCCAGATCGGAATACTAGCTTACGTTTGCAGCAACAGAGGAAACGTCTGTTAATTAGAACAATCTTACGAAACAACGAGACGCGATGACGGAAAATATTTCGGTGGAAATTCATCGAAAACTAAGATTCAAGGTTCAACAAGCGTAAAATCGTATTATGAGCACTTGCGAGATTTCGAAGCTACGACCAAAGCGCGCCAGAAACTTTGCTGTTGTGTCGGCGAAATTATGTGACCGGAAGTGGCTTCGTTTAGTCATATTTACTGATCTCTAGCTCTATCCACCTCTTTCTCACTGCGCGAGTTATAGAATCGCGACCATATTACGAGCGAATTGTGACTAACAGAATCCCATGTTTGTCTACCACTAGTCTACCTTCTGGACAGAGAGAGAACAAGACCACGGAAGGGAGGGGGAAAGGGTTGTGTGGCGGTAATAAAGTGGCTGTTCTTACACAAATAAAACAGCACTTAGTAAGAGTACTTACATCTCTCTTTCTCTCTCTCTAGCTCTCCCTCTCTCTCTTTCTTTCTCTCCCTTTGCGACAACACAGACAATGGGAATGTGACATGTGCCCGGACTCCTTACAACAGCAGGTAACGCCGCGATACGAACTCGTATGCAAATCCACTTGAGTGTGCACTTCAACTGAAGTTACGGTGGCATGAGTTTCAGCCAAAACTCTTCGGTTAAATCAGAGGATGCTCGTAATCACTCGATTCTATGCGTCTTATTCTCACTCGCGGGGTATTAGACGCGCTACCACGAATAATATTGATGAGGACTGGCAGAGCGGCTCATTTTAACTGTTCTTCAAAGTTTCTAGCCAGAAAAAAGTTGTCTAAAGTACTATACATTGGATTATTTACCTCGGTTATTGTAGAAATTTTTAACCCTGTTTTTCTTTAATAAACAAAGTTTTGCCGTAGTATAATACTAGTAATTTTTTAAGGCGATAAAATTTCTTAATTGAAAGCTGTTTCTTTTTTGCTTCGAGTATTTAAGTTAATTACTTGGCTAGTTTTTGAAAACTTGTCCAAAAGCAACTTGAGGTTCCCAATATGAAAAATTAGAACATCAAAAACTAGTAGGAAACGAAACAAAATATGTACCCGATGAATGAATCATAGGTATAAATATAAGAAAAATCTAATAGAGAGAAATTAATGCTCAAAATAAGAGTTGAAACGTCAATACAGGTTTTGCACTACAAAAGAATCATATTGTAGAACAAATTCATTCTTTTGCAAATCAAGTTTTGAAATCTTGTGGATAGTTCACATGCATCTGACAATTTTTTTGTTTCTTTTCAGATTTGAATTTGTTAAATTTGTCCACTTAATCATAGAAAGTACGCAATCAAATGACGTTTACGAATCATTCAAATTAATTACCAAAATTCTCGTTATGTTGCAACAACTTTACGTGCACTTCGACCAATTCATGGTCGTCATAATTGTCTCGCACAACCCATGATTGAGTGACTTGTGGGCAAGAAACGAAGAGAACATTGCTGGTATAAATGACAGAACTTTCTCAACCAACAGTGTGGCGAATTTTGAGAAAGGATCTTGACCTAAGTGCTTGCAAGATCGCACTGACCCAAGAACTCGAGCCAAATGACCATTTACTATGCCGTTGATTCATTGCTTGGCCATTAAAGAAACTTGAAACAAATCTTGGAAAATGGATTTGTTACTAAGCAAAATTGTGAAATTATCCACAAATGATGTTGAAACTACCTTTATATCCTGTTAAATTGACTGTTTGGTGTAAATTTCATGCCGATGCAATGATGTGATTGGTTAGTATTCTTTTTTGAATGAACAAGATAATACACTTAGAGTTAATGGAGAACGTTATCGTGTCATGTCACACTCTTGGACTGTTTTTACTAGGACTAGAATAAATTTTTAGTTTATATTAACAATCCACAAAATTTAAACCTCTTGAAAACCACCATCCGTGATATTCGAGCTGATGTATGTAAAAAAGTCATGGAAAATTTTGTTCACCGAATCCACTTATATAAACGTAATGGACATTTTAATGATAATGCGTTTCCTCATTAATATCATTAAATATACTTGAAATTGATATAAATAAATCATTGATATCTCACATATTTTCTATTTTATTTGAAGAAAATTTTTGTAGCACTCTCATTGTCAGTGAGAAATCCTATATAGGGTGTTCGACCACCTCTGGGAAAAATATTAATGGGGAATTCTAGAAGCCAAAATAAGACGATAATCAAGAAGACCAATTTGTTGACGGAAGCTTCGTTAAAAAGTTATTAACGTTTAAAGTTCCGCTCTTACTGAATTTTTTTCTCGAAAATGGGCAAGATTTCGGGGGTATGTCTATTCACCAAAAATGATTGTAATTGACCCCCACAACCGAAAATAATTTTTGCAAAACGATTTGAAATTTTTCTTCCCGTCGAAAAATTTCACACTTTCTCGAATTTTTTTCTCGAAAGTGGATAGGATTTCGGAGATATGTCTATTCACCAAAAATGATTCTAATTGACACCCGCAACCGAAAATAATTTTTCCAGAACGAGTTGAAATTTTTGAATTTAATTGTTAATAATTTTTTAACGAAGCCTTCATCAACAAATTGGTATTCTTGATTTTCGTCTTATTTTGGCCTCTAGAATCCCCCATTAAAATTTTTTCCAGGGGTGGTCGAACACCCTGTATAATGTAATTTTGTCGTTTTTATGATTTTATTCGTAATTATTATTGTTTATTTGTAAAAGGGTAGCCTTTTATATACATAACGCTTTAAACGTAATAATGGTAAATTGCACGCGGAACAAGTAGAACAGAGAAATATAAATTGTAGGACGCTGATAGAATTGTAAAATAATTATAAATATAATTGCTTTAACTATGACATAGTATAAATGACATTTAAAAGTCTGCAGAGGACAGGTAAAAATATCGATGTGAACGCTTAGGATGTAAGAAACTGCTGTGATGCGATTCATCGGAATATATAGGCCGTATTAAGTTTTATCGTTGTATACATAAAAATACGATGTAGATCCAAGCATGCTTGTCAGAGATATGATTCCTAAATCTTTGACCACGCCTATTGAAGAAATAATAATACTAATACTATACGGGGTAAAAGGGGTTTAGAAGGCCGGGAGGATTTCACTTCACAATATTTAGAGATATTAAGATTTATATCATTCTTTTAGCACCATTCATTAAGTCATAAAATCAGCTTACAAATTGCAAGTATTTTCGGGTGAAGAGATGTGGCAAAAAGTTTTAACGTCGTCTGCAAAAAAAAAGGAATTTATAATGAAGACAAACTTTGTACAAATCGTTAATAAATACGATGAAAAGATGTGGACCAAAATTGAAGTCTTAAAAGACACACAATGTGGGCATGTATAGAAAGAGAATTTGAAAATGATCGTCGAGGTAGCTTTTGAATCATAATATTAGTTTACCCTTATAACCCAAGGATGACCACTTTTCTAATAAAAATGAGTGGTTCACAGAGTAAACCTTGCGAAAATCTGTAAATACTGTGTCAACCTACAAAATAACTTCGGAACAAGAGATAATATAGTTGAAGTACAACATCCAGGTTTGAGATAGTGGGTCGTCCTCTTATGAAATTATATTGTTCATCAGAAACAGAAAGAATGAGTAAATAACGCACCTTCTCGGTGTTGAGTTTTTCAAATATTTTCGGTATTATGCTGATGATGTCGATAATCTTCAACATTTGATTTGTTACCTATTTTGAAGATGGGCGTAACAAGACTCGTCTTCCAGTGAGCAGGAAAATATCCAGTTTTTAATGAATGATTAAAGGTTAACCACGTAGGACGAGATACAGGGACACTACACGGTTTGAAGAATAATAGTATAATTCAATCGATATCAGGTCCTTTGTTAACATCGAGAATTTAGTAAAAATATTGCTAATGTCAATTTTAATATCGGATATGCAGTTGTTGAACCCATTTTCCAGAAATAGTGTGATTGATAAAATTACGATTATAGATGGAAATGAAGTAAATAACAATGAGATTCTTTGAGCGCTGTATTATCTTTATAATACATCGTGTTAAATAACAAGGTTGACTTACGTTTGGAATTAACAAAGTCCAAGAAATATTTAATATTTTGTTATATCATTAGTTCAGTTTCATTTATACAGTATAAGTAACATTGACTAACTTTTTTTTATATTCGGCACGTATCTAAATGTACAATATAAATGTAAATGTTAAATAACAGGCGAACCTCCTTTTATTTAATTAAATTGATTAAAAATGGTGAAAACCATCTAGAATATTTAGAGGAGCGAGAATGTGACATACGAATTCATTATTATACAGGGTGTTCGGCCACTCATGGGAAAAATTTTAATGGGAGATTTTAGAGGCAAAAATAAGACGAAAATCAAGAATATAAATTTCTTGATTGAGGCTTCGTTAAAAAGTTATTAAAAAATTAAATTAAAAAATTTCCAATCATTCTTGAAAAAATTATTGTGGATTACGGGGGTCAATTATAATCATTTTTGGTGAATAGATATACCCCTGAAATCCTACCCACTTTCGAGAAAAAAATTCGATTAGGTACTAAAATTTTTAGACAAAATTAAAAAATTTCAAATTATACTAAAAAAATTATTTTTAGTTGCAGGGGTCAATTACAATCATTTTTGGTGAATGGACATATCTACGAATTCCTACGCATTTTCAAGAAAAAAATTCCTTACCGAAAATGTAATGAGGCAAGAAATGCTTCCCTGAAATTTCATACGAATCTTTAAAATGTCATAACTCCTGAATGGACTGGAAGATTCTAATTTTTCCAAGTGCGATCAACGCGTATTTTAGTGAAGAATATGTAAAAATTCTGACAATATTGAAAAACTTGTTCCTTGACCCCGTAAAGTGAGGAAACCCACATAAACATGATCTAATTTTCAAACAGCCATAACTCCTAAAATAATGAATATATTTCAATGAAACTTTTTTCTGGAGTAGAGACCATAGGTACCTACAAAAAGATATTAGACAACTTTTCCGTAGTACGTCAAACAAAATTACTAAAAATGAAAAACGAATTTTTAAGAAAAATCGACAAGAGGGTAGGTGTCTAAATTTAAAAAAATTTCAAATCGTTTTGGAAAAATTATTTTCGGTTGCGGGAGTCAATTACAATAATTTCTGGTCATCAGACATACCCCCGAAATCCTACCCACTTTCGAGAAAAAAATTCAGTACGGACGGAACTTTGAACGTTAATAACTTTTTAACGAAGCCTCTATCAACAAATTAGTACTATTGATTTTCATCTTATTTTAGCTTCTAAGATCTCCCATTAAAATTTTTTCCAGGGGTGGCCGAACACCCTGTATACATGTGGTAAAATTTTCATTTCGTAGAAGTAACATTACAGCGAATTCTATTTCTATTACATTGACTTACGAGAACAAATATCTGTGAGCTTGATTTGCGAAAGAGTGAGTTCGATCTGTGAAAGAGTTACTGTAAAAGCGAAAATCTATAATATGAGCTTGTATTTAGAACTGAATTTGTTTGTGTTATTGTCTATGATAAAAGGTTTGATCTATCGTCATCACGGATGGTCAAGGACATAGGACGACGAAGAAGTGCCGTGGGCCGATTACTTGGCCACCCGAGTACAAACAGCAGATCGCTTCGTGAATGCATGAAACACGATATGAACTGCACGAGTTCGGACGTTTTGGCATCCGGACAAGCAGACAATCAACTCATCGAGGCGTGTGGATGCATTTTTATTATATATTATAGACTGCCCAATGCTTTCCTCCATATCATACGTCACTCACGATGTCAGTCGCTAACGTACCGTCTCGAACGTATTTCACGTACCGGGTGTTCTAAAAATAGATTGGAAAACATCGTCTCATGCATATGGTCGATTACCCATTGAGAAACGATTCTTGAATCACAATTAGCTTCAAATAAGTCTCCTATGCATCTGTGACACTGCAAACAGCAGAATTCTTTTGCATTATTATACAAATTACGAAACGAGTCGAACGAATGTAACGATCGACTCAAACTACTATTGAAGGTTTCGCCACTATTTGTATAATAATAATTTCACACGATAACATTGCGCAATTACGATACGCCACGCTCGGGTACGGTTAACATTTTGCGTAATTCTGAATAAATTATACGCAAGAGGCTATCGTTTCATCGACAGAGAGGGAACGGAGCATTTTTATAACAACCCTTCCATCATTTTAAAGTAGCGATAATTATCGGGCCCGAGAAATTGATACGCGGAACGCGAGAAAAAGACAGACAGATAAGCAATCGATACGTGGAGGTAACCAAGCATCCGTCAACCGCTAATTAAAAATTAATTTATTTTCAATTTTGCAACGCGTACGTACGCATCGATCCAACGTGCTTGAGTACGAATCGTTTCTTAGAAGTCGTTTAACGTTAGCTCGAGCCATTGAATAATTATGCTCGCAAGAGGCAATCGGATAAGCCACGTTCGATAATTATACGGAAAGGGGAATAATTGAATAAAGTCGAACGACAATAAACGAGCGACAAGACAAGTTCTCATTACACACGGGCATAATTTGATTGGATGCTCAACACCCAGTATAGATTTCGGATATAGGTGTATCGAGCCGTATCTGCCTGTATCAACCGTACACGTAATTACCATCTGATAGAGTCCGTTGTCTGTCGGGAGGCTGATTTCATACTTGTTCTTGTTGCGGACCCGTCAAAGGCATCCCCGTGGCGGTAGGACGGTCGATCTCGGATGGGGGCCCAAGGGCCGTATAGACTCCTTCTCCCGTCTCGACCAATCACCGACCCTTACACTCTACCGTACCATCGAGCAATGGCAAAAGAAAAAAAACGCGCCGATTAGGCTCGCTCCACAACGATGCATCGACCAGTTCGTGCGTCCCAGCCGCTTCGATGGCCGATCGAAATTCAATCACTCTGCTCGAAAGCTGCATAGCTCTCAACTGATTACTCGAAGGACCAACTCGATCATTTTAAATATGATGATCGATTTTTTTACATTTTTTTAAACGTTCAAATTTTTAAAGCAGTATTTTCTAAATATACAGTATGTCTCAGGAACTATATCTGTCAGGAGAAACACGACAAAAACATAACCCTAAATCTCACTTGCGTCGATAATGTAGAGCAGATAATCGATCGCCACCTGCTGGATTAGTTGTTGATTATAGATCAGTCTGAAATGTAATGTAACACGTGTCGTACCGCTAATTGTTCCTCTCATTACTTGTTATAAATAAAACGTATATAATTAAAATAATACACTGTGCAGTAAAAACCTCAACAATATCCACTTAAATATCCTGATTATTTCAAACAATAAGAAAAAATGTTACTTACGGCAGATGTATGGTTTAAGAAAATACATAATATGGTATAAATGGTATTCTCACAAGTGGAGGCGTAGAGGGGATATACAGGACAACTTTGCTTTTTAAATGGAGCGTTCAATTTTTTATAGTCGATTTCGGCAGACAGTACAAAAGTATTATAGTACGTTTGTCCTAAAACTTAATATCATTTCTGAAATATTTGACTGTTTTCATGAAGCATGTTCGAAATGTCGGCCATCTGCAGCGATACAACGTTGTAATCTTTGAACTGTTGCATCCCTCCCACGTCTTATTGTTAGAACGTCTATTGTAGCACACGTTGCAATAACTCGTTGCTTCATATCTTCCGGAGTTGTTGATGCATCTCCACACACAATATTTCTTAATGCTTCCAGCACCAAAGTATCTAGTGTTGTTAAATCTAGACTTCGCGATGGCCAACAAATAGTGTCCCCGCGTTCTATCCATCGATATTTCACCAAGTGTACTTCTTACCCTTCGAACATAGTGTCTTGGACATCCATCATATTGATACCATATTATCTAACGAATGCTTAATGGTACGTTTTCTAATAAAGTAGGTAATATATTTCTTAAGAATGTACTATATTTTTGCCCAGTAAAAGTACCGTCAATGAAATATTTGCCCTGTGATTCCACACAACACATTAATTGATCAGCGTGCTGTAACTACAACTGCGTATCGGCAATAAAGGCCATCATTGGATCAAATCATTTTCAAAATTAAGTGAAAATTAACTATACATCTTGTACTATTCAATTTAAAAATAAAATTGTCGATACCATTTACTGTAACTTTTTTATTAACATGTAAAATCTGAGAGGTTATTTTGCCACTCCCAATATATCATAGACAAAAATAAAAAGGAAAATTCATAACGGAAGCTATTTACTTAACAGGTTTTTAAAGCTTTTTAGTGTTAATTTTGATTATTATTTCCTTTACTGACTTATTTCATCTTGTTCTGTATTATTGTCACGTAATAAGAAGTCAAGCAAGTTTTCTGCAGACATAACCTCCCCAGTGACATACTGCTTTGCTTGAAATGAACAGAAATACAATATAAATCTCCAGTATTCGTGTTAATTGGAAAACGTGCAACAGATAAAAAGAAAAGGTAAAGTGCAAATAGTAAAAAGTATATTTATTTCATAATTTATTTTCAAGCTTCTTGCCCTTAATTTGTTTTATTATTTCCTTTGGCGCGGATGATAAAACTGGAAATATTTATTACCACGAGTGATCGAGACACGGATAATCGAGGTTCCGCCGTATAACGAAATGCGATCGGAGGCGACATGACAAGTTCCCGCTGTGCAATAAAATTAGTTGACCGTACACGACACTTTCATTACGGAAAGTTTTATAAAAATCAAGTCGTGTCATTCCCACGACGACAGGAAGGCTTTGGGAGGCGTACCTTCATTGGAGTCGGCGATGTAACGCAATCGACGCAACACCTGTCGAAAATGCAGATTTACGGTGCAGCTGCTTCCGTCGACACGGACAACCAATAATTCCCGGGGAGACCAAGAACTCGTCCACAATTTCGTTGCTTCTTCTATTTCTTTGAACATCCTCTTCCTTCTAAAAAAAAGGAGACGAGCTCTCTCGCTATCCTTCGAGCACACTATACAGTGAAAAGTATTGTTTCAGTAGAACGTGACAAAATAATAAAGTTGTAACTTATCCCTTCCTTCTTCAATACACGTATGGGAAACCTACTATCGCCCACAACTCGTAGGCTCGTAGCGATCCAACTTACACGTACATAATTATCGTATTTATTAGGTTGGCGCATATGAAATGTTGTTTTCCGATATTTTTGCTCTGTCGTCAATTGTTTTTAATAATAATAACGAAGCATACATATACTGTAAGTCACGTGCATTAAATACTAAACAAATTTTAAATAAAAAAATTAAAACTGCACTAAAGGTAGTCATGAATACTAAGCGACACGAAGCGAAAACAAACTTTGCGACACGAAGAAGGTGGCCATTCGGAGCACTATCAATTAGGTTGGTACATATGAAACATTGTTTTTCGGATGTTTGAATTAGTCGAGCCAATAATATCCACTTTAGTCTATTCTGTTGTAAATTGTTTTTAACAATAATAACGAGGCATACGTATATTGTAAAATACGTAAATTAAATACTAAACAAATTTTAAGTAAAAGAATTAAAACTGCACTAAAGGTAGTCTTCAATACTAAGAATATTCGTATAATTGTTTGTACAAATTTGGAAAAACAACAGTGAAAGTTGTTGTAAACATCAAGTTAGCGTTCGCAGAAGATTACGTGAATATTAGAATAATTCAATGTTGACTTGCAAAATTCAAGGTTCGTGATCGTTTGCTAAAAATTGAATCAAGAAGACTGGAGAGTACCGTAAATAATGATGTTTTAAAGAATATTATCGAAGAGACTCCATAATAAACAAGAAGAGGAATAGTATCTAGATTGAAAATAAGCTATTCATCCATTGTTCGTCATTTGACTTAAATAAGAAAAGTAAAGAAACTGGAAAAATGGGTTTCGCATGAAGTTAGCGACGTACAAATGTAGCCAACTCGTTATTACAAAAAAAAGAAGCAAGATATATTTTTAAAACGTATCAAAATAAATAGATTTTATACGATAATCGAAAACAATCAAAGCAATGGCTTGATAAAGATGAAAAGTCAAAGTACGTATCTCTTTGGTGGTCATTCGAGGGAATTATTCATCATCATTTTCTACCATCTAAGTCTACAATTACTAGCAGAGTTCTACTGTAAAGAAATAGAAGAAACACATTCAAAATTAATGAGAAACCAACCCTCATTAGTAAACAGATGAAAACCAATTTTGCTGCATGATAACGTGAGTCTGCGTGTGGTAAAAATAACGATTCAAACGTTTCGAACAGCAGAATATTAAAATTATGACATATCCTTTCTATTCCCAAGATTTTTACCTACAAATTTTTACTTTTCAAGACAGTTAAACAACTTTTTGAATGAAAAATTGTTTCGAAATGAGAAAGTATAATAACTGCATTTTCAATCTGGAATATCCAAATTAATGAATCATTGCGAAAAATGTGTTAACTATTTTGATTAAATATACCATTTTTCATTTCAGAAACGATATTTCATATGTATCAACATAATATCATTATTTCGTTATTCCAATAATTGACATTCCAAATATAGAATTTACACAGACTACTAGAACTAGTAGCTACGTCATAATTCTTTCCTTCACTTATTTTTCAAAACTTCTAAATTTATACATCAAAATTAAATGAAAAGATATAGCTTCACGTATAATGGATAGTAACGCTTAACAACAATGAAAAACATAAACCACAGCAGTTAATCGGTTTTAAGAAACCCAATAATAAAATAATATAAACAGAGACGAAACATAGTAAGAAACAAGTTATTTTCGTCGAAACCAAATGAGAAATGAAAAATGATTTATTTCGTTGAAGTGGCAAATAAATCATTCAACTGAAAATCCATAATTCATTTTTCATACTTAATACTTCATGAAATAATGATGTTATTTAGAAACGGATTATTTTTCAAATAAATCTGAGAATTGATTTTAAAATAGTGTATATCGAAAATTTTCCAAGCCGTCCAGGTCTGAGTCTTAACTGCGATAATTTTAACAGTCAATTAAATCGCGTTTCTCGAGTTGCCGAATACTCGACTACGATAATATCGACTGGAGCCCATTATTTTGCTGAAATCGCTGTCTTTCGACGCGTTTCGAATTCGGTTCGCGCTATCTCGTTCCAGTCCGATTTCGCCCTCCGTTTCGTCCATTCTCTCTGAATTTCAGAGGTTCGGCAATGGTTGAAGCCCACCGCGCAATCCCCCACCCAGCCTCTCGCTACCACCTTTCGCCCCCTCGTAATTGTTTGATTACTCAGCACGGTGCTGAGCCACGGTTAAACTCAAACTAAGGTCTTCGCCAAGATTGTTCCGGCTCCACGAACGATGGTTAACGTAAGGCTGGTGCGTCGAGCCGGCGTTATCGGATATTACCGTCCTGGGGGAACGTTAATTAGCGATCATTAGTTAATTGATCGGCACCCGTCGACGGCTTTCCCAAGCAGCCAAAGTTCCTCGACTCTCTTGCTCGAACTGAATTCCCATGCGTGTTAATCCGTTAATGCTAGTAATGGACAGTCGTTGTCGATGACATACAACGTGGACAACCACTTTGTTGCGTAATCTTTCGAGCAATCGTCGATATTTTTATCACAATCGGTCAATTAAAAGGAGATTCTCGTCTCAGTGCTTAAAATAAGGTTCATCATTAGGACTCTTTTTTGAGGAGAAGTTTGAATAAAATATAATAAATTCTTTTGCATAGGTTTATGTACTTATTAAAGATAGAAAAAGAATTTATTTACGGTTAATCATATATACAGAGTGTTCGACCACCCCTGGGAAAAATTTTAATAGAGGATTCTAGAGGCCAAAATAAGACGAAAATCAAGAATATCAATTTGTTGATGGAGGCTTCGTTAAAAAGTTATTAACAATTAAATTCAAAAATTTCAAATCGTTCTCGAAAAATTTTTTTCGGTTGCGAGAGTCAATTGCAAGCATTTTTGGTCAACAGACATACCCCCGAAATCCTACTCAGTTTCGAGACAAAAATTCCTTACCGAAAATATAATTTCTGGCCAAGAATGTCTGCCCGAATTTTCATGCGAATCTTTAAAACGTCATAACTTCCGAACGGATTAGACGATTTTAATGTTTAAAAAAGCAAACTACGCGTATTTTTGCGGAGAATATGTACAAATCGCAAAAATATTCGAAAAGTTGGTCTTTGACCCCGCAAAATAAGAAAAACCCAATAAAAATGGTCCAATTTTCAAACAACCATAACTCTTACAATTGTGAATATATTTCAATGAAACTTTTTTCTGAAGTAGAGCTCATAGGTATTTACAAAAAAGTATTAAACAACTTTTCTGTAGGGCGTCATACAAAATTACTAAAAATGAAAAAGGAATTTTTAAGGAAAATCGACAGGGGGTAGGTGCCTAAATTTTTCGACGAAAAAAAAATTTTAATTAATTCTGAAAAAATTATTTTCGGTTGCGAGGGTCAATTACAATCATTTTTAGTGAATAGACATACCTCCGAAATCCTACCCACTATCTAGAAAAAAATTCGAGAAGGTGTGAAATTTTTCGACGGAAAAAAAAAATTTCAAATCGTTTTGGAAAAATTATTTTCGGTTGCGGGGATCAATTACAATTATTTTTGGTCAATAGACATATCCCCGAAATCTTGCGCATTTTCGAGAAAAAAATTGAGTACAGTCGGAACTTAAAACGTAACTGTTTAACGAAGCCTTCATCAACAAATTGGTATTCTCGATTTTCGTCTTATTTTGGCCTCTAGAATCCCCCATTAAAATTTTTTCCAGGGGTAGCCGAACACCCTGTATACAGTTGACTCTAGCGTCAGAGGCATCAAACGGTGGAAGTTCTAGAGTCCTTGAAAATCGTCCGAAACGAAAAATTCAAAAACATTTAGTTAGTTTATATCATTATGTACCGACTGTACTAAGAAAATGTAAAAAATACTAAATTTGTAAAAATGGTGGAACTTATAAGAAGAAGTACCATTTAGTTGAAGAAAAATTTTTTTTCATGATGTAATAAAGATTGCATAATTTTAAAAATATGAGAATTCTTTTAGTTCAGTCGGTGAAGAATTTAATTCTTTATATGTGTGTGAAGGGAGAATTGGATCGGCTTATACTGTATGAGTTAGGCGTTCCACCAGTTTGAAAAAAACTGTTTTAAGAAAAACGCGTTTAAAGTTATCGATAGAGGAAAATATTATCGGGGCACAACACGTCTCTAATGGCGAAATTTCGACACTCGAATGAGGAGTCTTGAAATTAAAATGTAACGAGTAGATATATCGAAAAAATGAACTTATAGAAAACCTTTACTGCCACCAATAAAGGTATATACTCTTATCTACCTAGTCGACACGCGGTAAAAACTTTACTGTAATACTGTTTAGCATATCGATTTAAAATTTTAAGTACGTGTTCTTCAACTCAAAAACTATTTATTAAAAGAATAAAAAAAAATCAATTTTTTAAACCTAGACGAGAATCTCCCTTGAAGTATTATACGATTACACTTAATTAGCCATAATTTTCACAGTTTAACCGTGGCTAACCTCTGCTACTTCTATTTGTGTTTATAAATAATATCGGAGTATGTTAAAAAATGAGGGTCTTGAAAAATAAAAATCTAGGAGAACGAGATTTTGGAATCTAAGGAAACGAAAGCTTTTTGACCTGTAAATATAAATCATTAACAGTGGCTGATAGAAGACATTCTTGGAAACTTTCACACTGATACCTTCTAAGGTGTCGCAAAGCAAAAACGGTTGCAAACACCCCGAAGGACTTCTCACGGGCTTTCGACAAAACGCATTTGTAGAATGGAACAAGGGCCAAGAAAACCTCTCACAAAGAGATCCCTCGGGGGTGTATCAATCCGAGATCGAGTCCTCCAGAGATTACTTTTGTAGAAGATTCCAGGTTGATCTGTCCTTTCATGGATGGCTTAACCGAGGATTCGAAGAAATCATATACTGAGCACCAACTCCCTTCAGCTTTTAACCTTTGTCGAAGGAAATTCACTCCTTCTAGGCGCTTCTTCTTACAATGTTAATAACAACCTAATCGACAATTCGATTGGAATATATATATAGTTAGGTCGCGTTCAATTATCGCTGGACCCATTCTGCCTAATTTATTTAAATTTTTATGCAGCGCAAGATTGTGATACTCATTGACAAACAACTGCGATCAAGCACACAATACCGAATCCAGCATCGCGAGTACCCGGTAATTGTTAATGAATAAATATAAGTCCCGGACAATGGAGTTCATATGAAACCGGACGTGCTCGACAATAGTCCTCCGCCTCCTCCTGATCGTCATCGAGCGACAGGTGATCCTTTTCTTCGTTTCCTCCCCCGGAGAAGTCGTTTAAAGCGAACCAGTTCGGAAGTTCTACGCATTTAAACTTCTGATTTAGCCCTGCCGTTTTTAATAACTTATTTGTCTCTGTTTGCGACAGAACCAATTTATACAAATACTCTGAGAAACTAAAGCTAAGGCGAAAAATTGATGTATGTTTCGCGCGTTGGTAAAAAAAAATAACACCTTTTGAAGTAATATCACGGTGGAAGTACGTTCCATTTTCCTATTGAATCGAGTTCCAGACACCGCCGTGAAAAGTCGGCCAAGTGAATCCAGAGCGGAAAGCACTCGATAGAGATTCTTTCCGCTCGAAGGACTCGAAATAAATTTCGATCTCTCTTCATCTCGCCACCTCATCTGGCTGATGCCAGAAGAAAACAGGTTCCATAGGTGTTATGCGTGGGAGACTTGGTCCCATCGAACCGAACACATGCCGTCGAATGGCTTGACAAAAAGTTATAACAAAGGAACTCGTGCATGTGACATGTGTTGGTCTCGTTGGGCCTTTGGGCCCTGGCCTGGAAGATGCATATTCGCATACACTGCAGTCGGTTGTCATTGAACCGTTCCAATCGACATCAGTTATTATGTATGTAGTTCCGTTTAAAGAAATATCGGTAGTCTTGAAATCTCGAAAAATTTTCTTTCCATTTATTTTCATGTTCTATACAGATTTTACACTTCAAATTTATCTTTCTCGAGTACGTGATCTTGTTGATCTAATTGATCTTTCAAATCATAAACAATTGATAGACGTAACTAATGGCTCTCCTGCAACTGTTACCCACACGAATTATCATAATTATTATATGAATAAATATATGAACTTACCATCAGCTGCACAGTTTTTATACTAGGTATACTCATACGTAATTATGAGTTTTCCATATGTAATGAATTGGTAATTGCTATCAAATAAGTAATGCATGTGCGTCTTCGTATTGCATATATTTGTAAAATATGGAATATTTTAACGATTTTACATTCAATTTTATTTTTATTATAAAATTTTATGAAACAATCTTTTAGAAAAACTGTATTGTTGTGGATACTAAATAATAGTCGTCGCGAGTCTTTTGTTCTTGATACAAAAGAATTTCCCCAACACGTATTAAACGATTACTTTATGATTCTATTCTTTCGATACACCGATCAGTAGACATGCATATATTAAGTTGGTGCATATGAAATGTCGTTTATTTATGATATATTTGATCAAAATAATTACCACATGATTGCACATATTTTTCCCAATGATTAATTAATTTGATTATCCCAGATTGAAAATGCAGTTGTTAGGTATACTCTTTTCGTTTAGAAACAATTTATCATTTAAAAAGTGGTCTAACTGTTTTGAAAAGTGAAAATCTGTAGGGTAAAGATCTTGGAAATAGGAAGAATGTGCCAAAACTTCGATATTCTAATGTTTGAATCGTTATGTTTGACACACGAAGCCTTGTGTTATTTATTTATTGTTTTACGAAACATCACTAATCTTGAATTTTGCAAATCAACATTGAATGTTCTAACATTCACGTAATCTTCTTCGAACGCTAACTTGACGTTTACAGCAACTTTCACCGCCGTTTTCCCATAGTTTGTACAAACAATTATACAAATATTCTTAGCATTCATGACTACCAATAATGAGGTTTTAATTCTTTTACTTAAAATTTGTTTAGTATTTAATTTACGTATTTTACAATATACGTATGCCTCGTTATTATTATTAAAAACAATTTGCAATAGAATAAACTAAAGTGGATATTACAGGCTCGACTAATTCAAGCATCAGAAAAATAATATTTCATATACACCAACTAACTGATAGTACTCCGAATGACCACCTTCTTCGTGTCACAAAGTTTTATTGTTTTCATGTATCACGTGTCACGAAAATTCCTGTATATTCTGTGTTTTTCGTTTCTTCTGTCTTTTTTTCTTTGAATGCTGTTTTTTTACGACAGTACAGGCGTTATATGTATAAGTAAATAAACAAAAAAGGTATATAGATCTTTTTGAGAAATTTGAGTTGGACAGCAGGAGGAATAGAGTGATACGGAAAACGAACATAGCACGACACAATGTGCAAAAGGTGAAGCTAATAAGCTACAAAACCGAGTCCACTTGCGGCTAATCCAAGGATAGAAATGGCCCATGCTTCCATTACGGCTCGTAAAACTTCCGAAAGAGGCAAGAAGGAAAGCAGCCGTCGAGGAACTACATATTCGCACGAAATTGAAAACTCGACGACATGCACATTCATGCTGGCAGCTTTAATATATGTTTTACGGCCTGCAGTCCACGCATCTCTTTCTTTTTCTCGTCCTCTCGTTCGGTTTCTATCTTCTTCTCGCGTGACCCTTGACGATCCTCTCTCAAAGAGAATGCGCGCTGACTAAACTCGTTGTTTGCATGTATGCAGAGACAGGAAAAATTTGTATTAAAAATTTATTATTAATTTAATTAATTTATTAATATTTAATAATTTATTAAATTATAAATTCTTATTAAATAAGAGGCGAACAACCATTTGTCCGTTACTCGCGAAATAAAAAGGAACATTTCGATTACAGAATAAAATATTTCGCTACGAACGGATGTAAATTAGAAATTCATATTATACATTTATATCACTTGAATACTATTTTAATCGAAGTTGAAAATTGCATGAACAAAACGATACTTTTATAGATATTAATTACAGCATTTACAGTATTCTGTTATTTATGTGATTTAGGCTATGAATAAAATTTCATTTAATCTTTTAATTACTGTAGAAGGCAAGGCAAATGTTTACGTAACTTTTTTATATATAAAATGTAATAGTCTTTAAGATTCATTGTGTCATAAAAATAAAAAAGTTGCACGGTGTAACCTTTGTTATGCAAGACTTTTGCACAAAATGGAATCGGATTTTGAAACGAAAACGTGGAAGTTAAGTATAAAATTTCATTGACATTCATTTAGCCGTATAAGCATAATCGTGTCAACACGCCCCAAAGTACATTAAACATAAAAATGTGCATTTTCAAAATTATATAATGCATTATTATTACACAAACTAAAACACTCAAGATAGTCTATGTAGGATAAACTTAACAACTTTATTTATTGGAAAATTTCTATAGCACGGGGTATTTATGGACCTTGAAAAAAAGAGTCATAGAAACAGGTTGTTTTCAAATATTTTGTTTTTTCTTCTTTTATGTCTACTCCTGGACAAAATGATAGCAAACTCGTATTATCATTACAAAAGTCGACAAGTTGTCTTTGATTTATCTAATAATGTGGTTAAGTATAGTACAAAAAAGTTGTGAAGTACGTGCCGTTTTGCGTACAAGAATATTAAATGACTAAAATTAAAACAGAACCTGCATTGACAATAAGATGAACAAACGTAATATCGATTACAGAGGAAGAAGAACATCCAGAGAATTATATTTACAGATGAGAAAAGATTTAACTTACATGGTCGAGATTGCTTTGATTATTAATATCATACAAGAGGGAGTGTAATGATTTTGACAGATATTGGCTACGATAAAAAGAGTGACATCGTATTCGTTCAAAACTAAAGGAATAACACTATTTATCATAATTAAATACAAAAACAAATTATTCCATGTTTGGACTGGCATACTATCTTTTTGTCCAGGACTGTACGTTTTCGCGATTGATCTCAATTATATATTGTATTATAGAATAAACAAGTCTTGTGTATTATGATTCCTATAGGAGATCTGATGGGGGACAAAACGTCGAAAAAATAAATGCTAATATTTCTATCCAGAAAAGAAAAAAAGCATGTATATATATTAATTTTAAATTGCTTAGATGGCCAAGAAAAGAAAATAATAAAGCACCAAACGATTTAACGATGTCGAAGAGCAAAAGGACAGTTGCATTTTTAGTGTTAAAAGGAAGTTTCATAGAACACGATGGCTAAAATGGGGCAGAGTTCATAAAAAACGGATGTCACCATGTTTTGCAAGTATCAATGACGCATCGATAAAAGGTGAATACATTGCAGCGATCTAATGTAATACCATGTGCAAATGTAACATATTTAAACAGAAAAATACGGATATTGAATATGTTTATGAACGTAAAGAATAAAACTATGTTCCAGAAATTTGCGTCAAACATTGAAGGGAGATAAAATGGTGACAATAATTTCAAGTTGTTAATTGGAACCGAAATCCCATTCACTTTGACAGTATCGAGTATGTCGTATTAATAGAGCAGTCGAAATACTGAAAAGGTAGTGAAAATGAAAGAGGGTAAGGGAAGGTATCTCTCGAAAGCAGATTTTAATCGAGCGTCAAGCCGAGACAACGAATTTACGATCCAGCACGGCTCTTTAGCAACTCGATTTAAGGCCGTTCGACGAACCAAACGATACGATAATTAACATAAAGTATTAATAACGATTCTATCGTTGACGGTTCTCTTTTTTATGCCGAAGCTCTTTTTCCACGGTTTATGCGCCCATTAGATTTTACGATCGAACCAAAAAATAGCCGAACGACGGTGCGTAGGAGGTCCCGCCCTTGTTCTTTCTTTTTTCTGCCCTTTCTACCTTTTCCTGGTGTGTTTCCTTTATTGATCCACGCAATTTATACTAGCTCGTTATTAATGTGTAACATTAAGGGAGAGACAATGCAAAAACAACGGTCAACGTATGCCGTTACAGTCGTGCAGAACGCATCATCTCTTTCAGATACCCAATAAACTTTGAAATCAGTTTCATCCTAAATAAATGTTTTCGTTGTTTCATGAATGAATAAATGGTAGTTATTAAGATTCGATGGTTAATGTATTAATAAAGAGAGTTGTTTAAAAGATCCACATTTTTCTACATTAAATGTTTTCTTTCTGGCACCACTTGAATGGTATAGACGTCCTCAGCCTAAGAGCACCCCCTTTCCACTTTGGAAAATACTCAGTTAAAGGTTGAATACAAATGTAACTCATTTTATTTCTCGATATCCTTATATTTGCATTTAGTGGAGAATGTGCCTGATGTGGGATTGAAGCTTTCCATATCCAGACAGTAAAAGGAATCTTTATCATCGGAATAGTACCATTACAACTATGTTCTTTTCTACAACTAAATTTCAGTAGCAAATTTTGTCACAGTATACAGGGTCTCCCACAGCATATGAAACCCACTTCAAAGATAGATTTTACAAAAAAACAACAATAACAAAAGTTCATGTAAACGTACGTCCTAATCGACCTTGTTTTCGAGTTATGGCGAGTTTCCCATTGAAATAATTCTTTCGAAAAATATTAATGAATAAACTATTAAGTCGTCCCATATGTTCGTGCCGAGTTTTGTACTACAACTTAAAGTAATATTTTAAATACATAACGGAATTTTATGAAAACTAATAAACCTCTTCTCGTTGGACAACTCCCTACCCTTCCTTTGGCAAAGCCATTGTATCGTTGCTATAAAATTTGTTTGATTTTTTATTAAAATATAGTTCAACGCTTTTTATTAAAGGATTGACACTTACAAATTGTTTGCCCAGCAATAAACCAGCAATAAAACTGTTGTATTTTATTTCTTGTAAGGTTCGGTTTTCTTATATGTTAACAAAAATATTCATGCAATCAGGCTCAAGTACGATCAAGGAAATTTCATTCCGTAAGCCAGTGTGGACTCCAAATTTCGAGCTTTAATACAATATCTATTTGTTTCAAAGGGTCTGGCGGGATATGCATGCGAAAAGTGCCCCCAAACGGATTAGTTTGATTTTTGGCTAAATATTACTTCTAGATGTGTATATAATTTTCCTTCATTTTTAACCCCAGATATGCATTAATTTTTAAGTTATTTAACAATAAACAATTTTACAAAATATTTTTTAATTGAAAAACTACCTGTCCAAAAATTCTGAAAAAAATATGTTGTACATACATCTATCGTCTATCTAAAAAAAAATTATTTTCTTTAATGTGGTTATTGTAAATGTTATAAAAAAGGTAATATTTATTTTAATCATTTTTTTAAGTGCTTTATCAGTTCGGTACCATAAACATATTTTGTACATATATGTATTAGACATTTCTGTGTAACATATATTTTCTTTATGTCGATTGTTGTGGTAGAAGGTATTCATACTAAAAATGGGTATAGCACGTGGAGCGCAAAGTGGCTGCATAGTCGCGCGGCGCGCCGTGACTCAGACTCGATCGCTACATAGCAATTAATGATGATATTAAGCAGAATAATAATATGCAATGTTGTGAATTTCAAATTGCGCTACGATTTTATGCGCATTACGCCAACACTGGCTGCGGATATCGTACATTAAACAATAAACAACAGGCTTTCATTCTTGCATTTGTTTGTCCAAACAAAAGTGAAAGCTATTTGATACGTAGTAGATGCTATTGAGCTGTACGCTTATTTGTGATATCTTATTAGAAATATGTCAAATGCTGACAAATGTGCTTCCTGCAATAAATATGTTATCAAAATATCAAAATATGTGACATCCCAAAAAATGACGAAATTTTTTACGCAAAACATAAATCTCAAATTGTGTTACATGATGTTTTGTGCAACAATTATCGAATAAAAGCATATAAAAATAATAAAACCGACAGTGCATGTGATAATAATAATGAAAATAATGTGACTGTGGAAAGTTCAGAGCCTCATCTTCATTTGATGATCCAGATTTTAATATTTCACTCATGAAATCAGCTAAAGATGACGTTATAAAGATTGAAGTCCCCATAAGAAGAACTATTGCAACACACAAATATTGTTTTATTTGTAATGATACAAAAAATATTCATGTTGTTCCGTTTGAAGCAAGATTACAAATATATTTTAAGACAAAAATTTATCTTCCTAAAGGGAATCGATGTTGCTGAAAGCATTTAATTAGAAATAAATTATTTTTAATTAAATGCAACTCTTTGCGCTCCGCGTGCTATACACATTTTTAGTATGTTTGAATACCTTCTACCACAACGATCGACATAAAGAAAATATATATTACACAGAAATGTCTAATACACATATGTACAAAATATGTTTGTAGTACCAGACCGATAAAGTATTTAAAAAAATGATTAAAATAAATATTACCTTTTTATAACATTTACAACAAACAAATTAAAGAAAATAATTTTTTTTTAGATGGACGACAGATGTATGTATAATATATATTTTTTTCAGAATTTTTAGACAGATAGTTTTTCAATTAAAGAATATTTTGTAAAATTCTTTATTGTTAAATAACTTAACAATTAATGCATATCTCGGGATAAAAATTAAGGAAAGTTGTATACTTGATGTTGAACTGAGAAATTTTGTTTATTTTCTATTAAAGTATACATTTTATCCTCATCAAGTTTAAAATATCGAACGACACGAACTTATGGATCGACCTAATATATGTATCTTATTCTTTATTAACAAAAGTCATTATCGAGTTGAACTTTCTATTCTGTTAATATCTCCTCTTACAATTAGTCTCACACATGAGAAGAGTAGTAATACTAAGTGTTAGATTATTGAAAATATAAAGTTTCTGGAATGAACACATGCTACCATTTCCTCAAAACAGTAGCACAAATTTAGTTTAAATATATGGGGAGCAATAATAAATGATTATTTAATTGAACCTCGTTTTCTTTTTGAGAGATTAACAGGAGAAGTCTGTTGTCACTTGATAACATGCGCCAAATGTGGTTTGTATAGAATGGTATCCCACCAGATTTTAATTGAGTTGCAAGACAATTTTTAAATGAAAAATTTCCGAGCGAAAGATCGTGAAGGAGTGTTTGTTTGGCTTACTTGCTCGCCCCACTTATATTCAATGGATTATTTTATTATTTTTGGGATAATTTGAAATCCATTTTTTACAAAATATCGATTAATAGTGTCGAAATACTACATGAACGAATGGTATAATACAAGGGTTTTACGCAACTCAAACAATTCCTGGATAAATGGAAACGATAAAACAGTTGATAATAAAACGTTTCTAGATTTGTATTGAGATGCAAGGAAGTCACATAGGTTTAACATAGCATGTTAAAGAGGAACCTAAAATATGAACTTTTTTGTTGTTTTCTAGTATAGAATTCGTCCCTGAAGCAAGTCATACATGCTAGGCACCACTCTGTATACTGTTGGTAGCACAGTTGAAATTGTTGAGTGACGTTGTTTCTCCTTCTAAAAGAATATCTTGAATCATTTTTAGGGTTCTAAGCTAGACAGATCCCCCATTATTAAGTGTTACGAATGTCAAAAAAGCACGAAAGCGGACAAGGGGTGTGGTACGTGCGGAGATATTCCAGTATTTTCTACCAACAATTCCCGCAAGCTGAGATAATCGAACTTCAAACAAATAAAACTATTCTTTCTTGTTTCAAAGTAATTCATCGCTCTTTTCATTCGTATAACATAAATTTCATGAAATGATATGCACGGTACAATATTTACCTTATCTTACATCACTTTTATTCAGAATTATAAGAGGTCAATCTTTCGATTATAAAATGAGTTTTATCTTGTTGTTAGAAGTTACGAGCAGCAGTGGACTCAATTATTTAATTGATCGATCAACGTTTTGGCCACCAAGATGTGGCTCTCTTTAGGAATTTACGTTTTAAATCATTCCTCTTGTGATAATAATTCAAAGTTTAATTTATAATGTAAAAGATTGTCCTAAGGTTGATAAAAATGTTTTATTAGTTGGATTAAAACAAAAAGGAGTAAAGTTAATAAACGCTCCTGATAAATTGACCAAACGTCTTAAGTTAAAATGTACTGCGTTCATTCTCTTACGAAAGGTAAACAACAGGTATGTACGTGTTGCGTGTTAGAGGATAGTCAGAAGAAATACGACGCAAAACGAACATAAAATTATCTAGAACATAAAAACAGTTTAGGAACGTTTGAACTAGTGACCAACAGTATCATTATCTGGTGGGAACATTGACAAATTCGATTAGTTTGTTTTAAGAAAAACTTAACTTATAAATGTTTGCACACAAATTCAGAGATACATTTTCAAAATGTTTTATAAAAATCATCTCTAAATCTCCATTTATTATTTTGGAAATAAAATTTATATTTATGTATTTAATGCAATGTTTCGACTTCTTATTTCAAAGTTCTTTTCAAGAGAAAATTAATATCTGTATTAAATATACTGTACAGGGTGTTCGGCCACGGAAAAATTTTAATGGGAGATTCTAGAGGCCAAAATAAGACGAAAATCAAAAATACCACTTTCTTGGTGGAGGCTTCGTTAAAAAGTTATTAACAATTAAATTAAAAAATTCCAAATCGTTCTGGAAAAATTATTTTCGGTTACGGAGGTTAATTACAATCATTTTTGGTCATTACACATACCCCCGAAATCCTACGCACTTCCGAGAAAAAAATTCCTTACCGAAAATCTAATGAGATGCCTAAATTTTTCAACGAAAAAAAAAAATTTCAAATCGTTCTGGAAAAATTATTTTCGTTTGCGGGGGTCAATTACAATCATTTTTGGTGTATAGACTTAACTCTGAAATCCTACCCACTTTCTAAAAAAAATTCGAGAAGGGGTGAAATTTCTCGATGGAAAAAAAAATTACAAATCGTTTTGGAAAAATTATTTTCGGTTACGGGGGTCAATTACAATTATTTTTAGTCAATAGACATACCCTCGAAATCTTGCGCATTTTCGAGAAAAAAATTCAGTACAGTCGGAACTTTAAACGTTAATAACTGTTTAACGAAGCCTTCATCAACAAATTGATATTCTTGATTTTCGTTTTATTTTGGCCTCTAGAATCCCCCATTAAAATTTTTCCCAGTGGTGGCCGAACACCCTGTATAGAATATTATTTTGATGTAAAATAATGATAATACGTGTTCGAGACGATAATTACGTTTTTAAAAAAGTAGTTGATGCCAGTTATCGAATTTAAATGATCCCTGGAAGTATCTAGTTGGTTAAAAATAAGTATGCCGTCTGTGGCTCGTGTACGCTCGAATTAATTTTATTTAAGCCTAGGTTCAGTGATTTCCACGGTTGACTGGTCCAAGATCGTTGTCCACTATATTTTCGATTCCAAGTATCAGCAGGTGGGCATACCTGTCAGTTGTACGGCTCGACATTCGTTCACGGTATTATTAGCGTTCAGAAAAATACAACCGATGAGATCGATGCGAAATTAGCTGTCCGATATTAATTAGCTTTCAATCTAATGACGGCTATAACCGTCGACTGGTAAAAATCCAACGCTATCGACGGCAATACAAAAATCCCAAACTGTATCGCCTCGATGCCGTTCATCGGAATTCAATTAACAGTTGGATCTATTACACTTGTCAAGTAATTTATAGCTTATCTGCATATAAATTCAGATATCTCGGGAATGTGAAGTTACTTTGGAGATTAAATTTTAACAAATCGAATGTAAAATACGTTTCATATTATCTGTTTTCGATGAATTAGTATGACGTACATCGCGCAAATAAATGAAAAACGTTGCATGATAGGATCAGAGTCCGAATGATACTATTAACTTTTATTTAAAAAAGTTAACAACTCTTTATAAAAGTTCAATATTGACAGTTATCTTTTATTCGATTTAAAACAGGTTTGAGAGAACAAATAGTTTAAGGTATGTAATATATAAAAACTTGAACTACTTTTTTTAATATTTTTCAAATTAAACTTATTGAAGGAATTGAAAGCAGGATAGTATAAGTAACCATAAGCCATTAAAAGTAAAAGCAAGTAACTTATTATATGTAAAATAATATGTTTTTAAATAATAAGTTAAAGTAAATAACGGAAGAGACAAGATTCCATATTTATCGTACAAAGATTTTACTGACAGAGCATAAATCTATAGAAAGGTTCGAAAGAAAATTTTAGAAGATTCGCTATTTTTTATTAAGATTTTATTCAAAGATTACGTGACTTTTTAAAACGATGGCACCGTAAACCATCCACAATATGCACAATTAAACTTAAAATAATGAACGCTGAGTAAGGTAAATGGATCATCAAAAGATGCGGATGTTTCAAAGTTTGGTCTAAAATTCTAAACAATCGTGATACGTATTTAGAGTAAATTTATATTAGAATAATATAATATAATAACTTTTAATGGTTGTTCTTAATACTTAACACGTACACCTCCGAAATATAAAGGTTTAACTGCTTAAGAGCAACGTAATTTAATTATTGGCTCATATTCTTCCGATGATCCGTTAAGATCACAAATGTACTATAACTACCAACTCTTTAAGAAGAAATAACTTTAAATAATAACATTAGAGAATACACTGATATCAAGAAATATAACTCAATGAAATGTTTGCAAAAGGGTTGATCGGATATATTAGACCAATGCATTGGCCAACAACCGAATCATAATTTTATACAAACGCAGTACCGATAGAGTTTTTAATTTACCAGGCCCAACTGACCATAAATTGGGAAGCGTAGTGACCACCGTAAAACTCTCTTCGTCTCTACCAACTGCATTTCGTTCTTTTCTGCGACCTTCTAACTTTCACTCTCTTTCCACGACTTTCCTCGCGTTCGCCTATACTTTTTTCACGACCTCTTCCCACAGTTTCTACAAACCTTAACTTAATCCTTTCTTACCTTAAACAGAAACCAGAATCTAGTAGAACTTCGGCCGTATTGACAACGAACAATTAAATTTTATCAGAAGGTACTAATCAATGTAAACATATTTATAAAACTTGTCTCGTATCGTTAAGTATACGTTGAATTACTTTTCGTAGAAACACAAAATCATCGTCTATCATACTGTACCCACGATTCAAGACATCGATCAATGTACAGTGAGAGACAAAAGTATGCATAAACTTGTTATATCGAAATAAAAACAGCAATATTTTCTTATTTATTAGATACATTTATGTAAATGTGATTATGTATTATACATAAATATCAACATTAACAAATACATACAAAAAAAACTTGTATTACGGCGTAACTTGTAATGATATAGAATTTACAAGATCGTAACAATTCGTCAAGACAGAAATATTCATACAGCATTACTATTGTTGACAAATATAAGATATACGTTGAAATCAAAATATTTTAGTCAGAATAAAATTTATAACGGATAATTCAGTCGATTTCCTGAAAACAGTTGGTGTGATAACACGTTATAAGTAAATAACTTTCAATATAGGACGAAAGTGTAAAGAAACGTCATTCGAAGAGCGAAAAATCATAATAAATTTACATGAAGAAGGAAAATATTATGCAGATATTCTAAGTATTATCAAATGAAATTATTCAACGACACAAAGTATAATAAATAAGTATAAAGAAGATGAAATATTGCAAAATTTGTGAGGATATGGTCGACTCAGAAAATTAAATTTACGAAAAGAACGAAATATTATTAGAATTGTTAAGAAAAAACAAAAGGCAACTACATTTGAAATTGTGATAAATATCCAAGAAAGACAGCAAAATAAAATACATCCAAAAACTGATTTTTGAAATAATGTAATATTCTCAAACGAGTCGACATTTAATATTTACGAATCAGATGGTTGTAAAAAAAAATATAGCAAAAACCAAATACAGGATTGAAGACCAAGGATTTGAAACCCACAGTAAATCATGGAGGTGGAAGTGTCATGGTGTGGAGATGCATTGTTACCTTTGAGGTTGGAAGGACGATTTTTATAGATACAACAATGGATAAACATCTGTATTTGAACATTTTAAAAGAAAATTTACAAAAATATTGGAACTTAGTAATGCTAGTTATTCCCCCACAATCGCCTGCCATGAATGTATTATTATTAAAAAAAATGTTATAATATACACTCAGATTTGATGAAAAATTAAGTATTATCTATGTCACATAGATTTTATTCAGTTATTCACCAGAAAACGAACTCAACAAAATACTAATTATAATGTTAACGCAATTAATGTAACGAATTTCAAATTGTATGAATACTTTTGCTGCGAATTATTATGATCTTGTAAATTTGATATCATCACAAATAACACAGAAATATAATTAAGTTTTGTTAAGTGTTTTTTGTTAGCGTTGCTGTTTATGTATGACACATATTGACATTTACATAAATATATCTAATAAATTAGAAAATATTGCTGTTTTTATTTCGACATAGCTAGTGCACGAATACTTTTGTCTCACACTGTATGGACAAGTATAGGCTCACGAATGATTAAACGCATATATGTAGATTACAAGAATGTTTAGGAACATCAGCAGAATAGTATACGATTATTTAATCAAAATGTTAAAGGCGTCGAGGCAAGGCATAATCCAAAAAAGGTTGGGAAACACTGAACCCGAATGCTGTATAACGAGTTGATCGAGCAAAGGTGTGCTCAAAGTGATGAGAAACACAAATAATAAGATCAAAAACTTTAAGAACTTCCTTCACAGTATCGTAGCAATAGGCATGAAATGATAAAGATAGTGTTTGTGGATACGAGCTAGTAGCAAACCCATAAATTACGCGACACAACGGCCAGGTTGGTACTCCGGACGTTTCGAGAATCACAATAAAAGACAACGGTGACATTGTCCTTCTCAACGCCCTGAACAGATAGTCCGTATTCAGCCTTTCTATCAATGTAATTCGGTCTCGAAACGTCTTCGAAATTTCGAGATACATTCGTAGGTACTTACAAGTATCGACGCTCTTCCATCGGCGTTTGCAAATCAACAGAACCGTGCACGCTGAATAATTCAGCAAAGACCGGCTCTGATATCACAGGTAGAACGCAGTAGCGGCGTTCGACGTCTTCTCGAGACATCAGTAAAAAGAGAAGGACAGAGAACTAAACAGGGAGAACAGTAGTCATGGAAGAGAGGTCAAGATTGTCGCGAGACTCCTGCGCAACGCGAGAGGAACAAGAAATCCCGATTTACATATTTATTCCACGAGGAAGATCCGCCGGATAGACGGAAAATGTCGTGACGCATTATCGGCGTCCTTCCGTGGGAAAAATTTCGATCTCTTCTTCCGTGACCAGGCTATGCAGGTCTATCGGATAATTCTCGTGCACACAATTGCTTAGAACGATCGAACGAGAACAATCAAATGCGACTTTTAGGTCGACCAGTTTTCGCGAATCGTGTCTCGAATATTACAATATTACAAATTTTGTACAATGGATCCACCCTTCTGCAGATGATATTCACCTTTTTAAATCATAAATTAAACCTTTTGCAGATCAAATTCACCATTTTTCACTATAAATTAACCCTCTTGCAAATCAAGTTTTCTACAAATTTGTTCTCTTAAGCCATTACGTCCAATAAAAATAAAATCCGATGTAAAGATATTATTCCGAAATAGAAATTTGTTTGCATGTCAGTAATAATAAACGAAAAATAACATAAAACGTTTATATAACACTAAATTAAACGTCTAAACAAATCGACAAAGCAACATTGCATTACTTCACTTTTGAATTTAATCTATCAAAGGGTAACTTTGTTGTGCAAAACCTGTAATAAATGACATTTTACTTTTTCTGCAAGTATCCGTTGGATCAATGTACAAAAATTGTATAAAAATGAATGTCCTCCTGCTTGCTTAAAGACAAGTCTTGTTACGCCCATTTTTAAAACAAACGACAAATGAAACATCGAAAGTTATCGATCTGTATGCATCATCAGCATAATGTCAAAAATTTTTTAGGAACTCATCATTGATTGTATCATTCATTCACTCTTTCTATATACGACATACAACATAATTTCATGAAAGAGCGATCCACTATCACAAACCTGGATGCTATACTTCAACTATATCTCCTCTTATTCCGAAGTTATTTTATAAGTTGACACAATATTTACAGACTTTCGCAAGGTCTACTCTGTGAATTACTCATTTTTATTAGAAAAACAGTTATCATTATACTGCAAGGATAAACTAATATTATAGTTCGAAAGTTACCTTATCGATCATTTTCAAATCGAGTGTCCTCCAAGATTTCAATTTTGGTCCACATCTCTTTATCGTATTTACTAATGATTTATACAAAGTTTTCCTTCATTATAAATTCCTCTTTTTTGCAGACGATGTTAAAACCATTTGTCACATCTTTTCACCCGAAGATACTTGCAATTTGTAAGTCGATCCTGTAAGACTTAAGGAATGGTACTCAAAAAAATATAAATAATCGCAACATCTCTCTATTTCTTCAATAGTCATGGTCAATGATTCAGGAATTCCTCCACTCTAGATCATTCGAACCATATCTATTGTAGTAAACTTTGCATCGAACATGTTTCTTCAGATTTTTAAACATTACTCTTATACAGAGTGTTCTGAATGTTTCCGTACACATTTGAGCAGTGTGCTCTACGAGTAAAAATAAGAATAAAGTGTTAAAAAATTCATAAATGCTTTGCTAAGAAGTTATGATAAAAATATGAAATGTGATGTTTTTTTATTTACTAAACAAACGAATTTACTAAAATTTTATTTAAAGAGAGTAACTGCTAGTCGAGGCACGAAATAATAGTTTTTACGTAGAATTATGTAGATAACTTAAACATTTCTTTATCAGTAATTTAGTTTCTATCATTTATCTTGAGTCCTGAAGTATTCTTTCTTCGATGATTTTTGTTGTCATAAAATTTTGAACTATTGTTCAAGTTTATGTTCACTAAATTGCAAAGAAACTCACGATATCGAATGCTTTCAAAAGATTGAGTCTATTTTATTATAAACTTTTTTTCTTCTTTTAATGTTCTGAATCTCAACCGTGTCTCACAGTTCATATTTTTGTTATAACTTCATAACAAAGCATTTATAGATTTTTTGTTATGTAACATTTTAGTCTTAGTTTTACTTGTACAACACACTGCTGAAGTGTTTACGGAAAAATGCGGAACACCCTGTATGTCTCACCCTAAAATACATTTCGATAGTATGGTCTCCGATGTACTCGACTCATGAAAGCATAGTAGAAAGTATTCAACATAAATTCCTTCGATTTTCTCCATATAAATCAGAGTGTCTCATAACAATTAACAGGCTATTCAATAAGGCCATGTTAGATACGTTGTTGGCATTCACAAGAAAGGTCAGCGAGCAGCCCAGTTCTAAGTCAGTTGAAACTTTGTAAACTTGTAAAACAGCCGAAAATATACGTATTTTTTTAGCTGCGTTAACTTGAGTTTAAGGGGTAAAACCACCCTCCAAACTTTGACTCCAAAAGTGCTAACTCGGAAACGGTTGGAGATAAAAAAGAATATTTTGACAAAAATTGTCGATAAGAAATTTTCAAAAATATTTGAAAAACATACGTCCACCATATTTATTTGAAAAGTTACAGCAATTGTTCATAGAATAAAAGAGACAGCATGTTTTATTCTAAACTCAACCATATACATAGACATGTAGTATTCTTAACAGTTAACACAAGAATTCCATTTATTATTCCGGCTGCTCGTGGTAGTCGTGTCAAAGGCAGCGCGGTTTACAAATTGCATGTACAATGTACTATATGTTTCAAAAATAACCCCATAGATATAACAACAATCATATTGATATTGCTATAAATAGTCGAGGTGGGAACTTTGTTCAACTGTCAAAACTTTGTTGTTTTCGACGTGTTGCCCGTTTTAAATCACGGCATTAATCTCCACATCAGAAACAATATAATAAAATTACAATCTCTGGTCCAGAATCAGTTTTCATCCTCTAGGTTCCAAAACTTCATTAAGCACTCGTGGTACAGTAGCGGTTACATAGACGAAAGATCAGATGCGTTCCAAAATCCTGTAGAGTATTGTTACTTCGTCGAAAGCGAACCAAGATGCAATGTTTGCGGTGACGTTGGAATAATTAAATGCAGATGGTGTAAAAAATCTTTATGTCTTAAATATTTCTTCAACAAATACCACTATTGCCGAGACTATAGAGTATGGTCTTTCGTCTACATGTCTCTGTATGTATCCGCTCCTGTACCACGAGTACTTAATGAAGTTCTGAAACCTAGAGGATCAAAACTGATTGTGAACCAGAGATTGTAATTTTATTATATTGTTTCTGACGTGGAGGTTAATGCCGTGATTTAAAACAAGCAACACGTCGGAAACAACAAAGTTCCAACAGTTGAACAAAGTTCAAAGGATTAATTTTGACACCCACCTCGACTATTTATAGCAATATCAATATGATGATTGTTACATCTATGGGGTTATTTTTGAAACATATATTATACTTGCAATTTGTAAACCGCGCTAGCTTTGACGCGGGTACCACGTTCAACCGACATAATAAATGGAATTTTTGGGTTAATTGTTAGGAATATTGTATGTATATGTATATGGTTCAGTTTAATCCTAGAACTACCGACAACTATAGTATGTTTATTTTTACCAAAGAAATTGAAACGATAGATACGCGAAGAAATGTATAATGCAATGAAAATAAGTGTTTATTCAGTCTCTTATAGAAAATTACGGTAAATTTTCAAAAATTCAATCGAATAAATTTTTTACAAGTTTTATTAGAGATTACGAATGGGCCATTTTCACTGGTTTGGTAGTTCTAGTCTTAAAATAAAATATGTTATCTTTTTTGTTCTTTGAGCAATTATGGTAACATTTCAAATAAAAATGGCGGATGCATATTTTTTAAATATTTTTGAAAACTTTTTGTCGACTGAAACAGCTTCTTCTCATACGTCAAACACTATTCAATTTTTGTCACAATATTTTTTTTTATCTCTAACCGTTCCAGAATTAGCACTTTCGGGGTCAAAGTTTGGAAGGTGGTTTCATCCCTTAAACTCAAGTTACCGCAGTTAAAAAGAACACATATACAGGGTGTTCGGCCACCCCTGGGAAAAATTTTAATTGGGAATTCTAGAGGCCAAAATAAGACGAAAATCAAGAATACCAATTTGTTTATGCAGGCTTCGTTAAACAGTTATTAAAGTTTAAAGTTCCAACCGTACAGAATTTTTTTTCTCGACAATGCGCAAGATTTCGGGGGTATGTCTATTCACCAAAAATGATTGTAATTGACCTCTGCAACTAAAAATAATTTTTTTAAAACGATTTAAAATTTTTTAATTTTTCCAACTATTTTACACCAACTCGAATTTTTTTCTCAAAAGTGGATAAGATTTCAGGGGTATGTCTATTGATGAAAAATGGTTCTAATTGACGCCTACAATCGAAAATAATTTTTTTAGAACGATTTGAACATTTTTTTTTCGTCGAAAAATTTAAGCACCTACCCTCTGTCGATTTCTCTTAAAAATTGCTTTTTCATTTTTAGTAATTTTGTTTGACGCTCTACAGAGAAGTTGTCTAATACTTTTTTGTAGGTACCCCTGAGCTCTACTTCAGAAAAAAGTTTCATTGAAATATATTCACAATTGTAGGAGTTATGGCTGTTTGAAAATTGGACCATTTTTATAAGGATTTTCTCATATTACGCGGTCAAGGACCAACTTTTCGACTATTTTTGCGATTTGTGCATATTCTCCGCCAACGTACGCGTAGTTTGCTTTTTTAAACAATAAAATCGTCCAATCCATTCAGAAATTATGACGTTTTAAAGATTCGCATGAAAATTCGGGCAGACATTTCTGGCCAGAAATTATATTTTCGGTAAGGAATTTTTTTCTCGAAACTGAGTAGGATTTCCGGGGTATGTCTATTGACCAAAAATACTTGCAATTGAGTCCTGCAACTAAAAATAATTTTTCCAAGACGATTCGAAAGTCTTTTTTTTCACCAAAAACTTTCAGCACTTACTCGAATTTTTTTCTCGAAAGTGGGTAGGATTTCGGAAGTATGTCTATTCACCAAAAATGATTGTAATTGACCCCCTCAACCGAAAATAATTTTTCCAGAACGATTTGAAATTTTTGAATTTAATTGTTAGTAACTTTTTAACGAAGCCTTCATCAACAAATTGGTATTCTTGATTTTCGTCATATTTTGGACTCTAGAATCCTCTATTAAAATTTTTCCCAGGGGTGGCCGAACACCCTGTATATTATTTTCGGCTATTTTACAAACCTACAAAGATTCATCTAAATCGGAGCCGGACTGTTCGCGATCCTTCCTTGCTAGAAAAATTGTAGACCAAAGTGTTATTTTTAATTTTATTAAAAATTGTATTGATTATTATCTCTGGTTTTGCAAATCAATTTCTACACTCTGACAATCAAGCTTAGATCTAGATCGTATTTGAATATCAGAAAATTATAGTGTCAGTAAAATAACTAAATTATTAAATAAAAGTTGCTGTGCAATGTATAATGTGCTGAAAAAATCGAAGGACGTGAAAAAACTAAAAGAACTGGAAGACATCGTGCCATATCTGACTATGATACGCTGGTAATTTTACGTGTTGCTTTTAATTTTAAGAGAACTACAAGGCAAATCGCTAAAGAAGATGGAGTACAAACAAATTTAAGTAATGTGCGTCGTATTTTGCAAAGAAGCAAATTCATAAAACGCAAGAAATTGAAGCAACAGCCTATCTTAACTAAAAAACACAAAGTAACACAATTGAAGTTTGGTCGCGAGCACGTATATTGGAATAAAAAGTGGAAAAAGTGATATGGACCAATAAAAAAAATTAATTTAGATGGACTTGGCGGGTGGCACTTTTATTTTCATGATTTATGAAAAAACGAGTTATGTTTAAGCCGACGTCAATTAGGCGGTGGCAGCGTTATGGTTTAAGTAGGTATTGGATACCGCGGAAAGATTGAAACACATGTAAGTTTTATGTCTTTTGTCTGTATAAATGGTGTAACATTGTGAAATACTGGAGTTCATATTGAAAGCAGTGACTATGTTTTTCAACAAGACATTGCTGTTATTCATACTACGAGAGCTCTAAAAAACCATTTTAGATAAAAAAGAATTAATGTTTTGGAATGGTTCGCCCGTTCTCCAGATTTAAACATTATTAAGAATATTTGAGGTTATTTATCCATAAATGTTGAAAGCAATTTAAAAATGTTAATGAATTAATAGAATATATTGTGGAAAAGTGGAACGCACTACTAAAACTAATTAAAACATTATATAAAACACTCTGAAAACGGATACTAGATGTCATAGAATTAAAAGAAGGTTCCACTAATTATTAATATAACGTTAGATTGAGTAATTTCCTAGAGAAAGCGTCCATTTTCTATTATTATCTTATACTTTTGTCCAAAGTTGCTTATGTTTCCATTTCTTCCCACAACTTCTGCATTAAGTTTCTTTTCAACATGAAAATTTGTATATACATTCTGGAAATGGTTTGTGATATATAAGCTGCAAAAAAATGTACATTTTCTTTTTCCAAATATATGAGATACAGAATACAAATACAGAAAAGTATATATTGTGTCTTATATTTTCATCCAGCACTGTTTTCGCTAATAATACATGGCTAATAGAAACAATTATTCTCCATTCTAGATACGTAATTATGTATACCGAAAAATGTAGAACTTCTTATATTATATGACCATTTTTAATCAGAACTAAAGAACCTCGACGAAATCGATAAACTAGTCTGTTTGATGAGAGCGTGGACGCGATATTTCCGAAACTTGATACCTAATGAGAGGGAGATTGTGTTAGTTTAAACACTTGCAGTTTCTTTCGATGATCGAACATTCGAATTCTTCAGTTTCAATCATGTCAACGCAATATACTGTCGTTTCCGATATGAGTTTCCATATGTGTTAAATGATTTGGAGCGATTTTCTTGCGTTGTCACCCAAAAGGACTAAAAATGAATGTTAGATCAGCAAAATATATGCACAAGTCTTGCGAATTTGTTAATAACTGGGTACAGCGATATAAAGACAGTAAGAATATCGATAACCTCCCTAATCGAGGATCAAAGAGGTCGACTACAGAAAAACAAAGCAAAGCGATCGTCTGTCTCTTTTCTAAGAATCTGTCACTTTCTTTGTGTAAAGGACAAATTTTTCTACCAAGAAAAGGCATAAATATTGGTATTTTGATTATCAAACATCGCTTACAAGCAAATAATGTTGCATAGTCAAATCGTTACTTTCAGCAAAGCACGTCGAAAACGGCTGACGTGGGCACACGAGAATTTTAACCGCGATTGGAGCGATGTCGTGTTTAGCGATGAGTCTTTTTAAAAATGTGTGGTCTGTAATGAATTTAAACTTTGAGGAGAACGCTGTTTGACGTTCAAATCATTAAGTAGAAATATTCGTCAGATATGAGGATCTTTGCCTACATCATATGCATACCTAAACATTGTGAAGAGATGATCGTTAATGGGGGAGATTGGACCCATTATTAAACAAATGCATATTAGATTTGTAAACATACTTGCGATTTATACACAATTTTTTACGAAGAAAGTTATTTTTTTCTGATTTATCGCGTTTACACACTCAATAAACAGACTCTATGTTTACCGTGCTGTGAATGAATTTTGGAGCACTGGCGCACCGATCAAGGGAACATCGTGATACATATTGGTTATTCGCGTCTTCTCAAATATCGCGTTTCTTCGGCGTCGCGTGTCTTCGTATAGTTCGTGGCGGTTTCGCGATCCTCGCTACTTAACTAACTTATCCTTTAACCCTTGCCGTCTGGGTCGAGCAGCAGTGCGGGGACGCGGAAATTCTTAACGCTGTTAAGATATGTTAATTTTGTTTACCTATAAGCTATTAAAGGGGTCCTAACGTGCTTAAAGCTAAACCAGTTTAGTTTTCGCTGGATGTGTTCACGGCGGATCCACCGGAATGCAGCGTGCGCGACCTCGAAAGGGCTTTTGCAAGAAGGGCGGGGAAGGGGGTGAGGGGGGGGGGGAGGGTTGGCTTCCGCGACAGAATTTACCACGGCGCGCCTTACAAACTGCGCGAGAACGAGATCTTATCGAAGCCTCGACGACGTCTCGACAAACACGCGAGTGGTTATCGACTGAGATTTGGTCCCCGTCAAAGAAGATTACGCGGAACTGTTCGATGTAATTTTGTAGAAATTTCGAATCCGTTAATATTTATCGGTTCGTGCTTCTATCACGTTCACAAAAACTGTCAGTAAGGTATATGCATCTAATTTCGAGTTACTTTATTAATACATTATGTGAGGGAGAGGTATTAATACTTTTTACAGACTGGAAAAAGCTTTTGATTTTGTTATATGTTTTATATATATCTTACAAATTCTCGTTATACACTTGTTATTATTTACGAACAATTGTTATTGTTAGTTTTGAAAATATTAAATGTTTCTTAAAAAGTGGACTTTTTCCAACTTCACTGATTTTCGTCCGCTATGTGCATGAGTAAAACTCGATCTGCAACTCGCAATAACCTCAATTTCTATACAGATCTATATCTATACTCTCATAGCATTTTTTTCTACTTTCTACTATGTAGCGTAACTGCTAAGAAGCTAGAAGTGGAGTTTTCTGGTGGGAATTGGGCGAAACGAGCGACCCACTTCCTTTGCTCCTGTACTGTTCAATTTATTGGTGCTTAGCCGTCAGCGAGTCATCTTTGGACGGTACAAAAGTTGCAGAGACTTAGCAAATTATTTTTCGTACTATTAAAAATCCATATCAGGAAATCTTTCTTGCGTTACTTTTCAATTGGTAAAGGTAAAAAGATTGTATTGTCGTAATTGTAGGTTTTGAAGATGACTAAACGAAAAAGTTAAACAAAATTGCTTGATAAAATTACCTGTTGAAACTGTCTGCTAATTTTCCTTGCTTACGTATGCATACGAAATTCTACAACATATTAGTATTATTAGAAAAATTTGCGGGTGACGATATTTTGATCTATGAAACTGATTCGACGAGCAAGAAAACCCTCGCACGACTACAGCTACAAGTTCGCAGCTGCGCTTATTACTAATCCACGGTGGAACAATTTAGGTGTTTGCCATTACTAATAACCCGGCGAACAAACGCAGCATTATTAACAGGTTTGCAAACATGTTCTGTATTAGTGATCTCGTCCCCTATAACCCACATAGTCTTTCTGCGCACCGATTTTCCACCATCACCACCGGCACGGCAACCCTTATTCCGATCTCTTGTACAGATATTTGCCGTGTCTACACCGGCCAAATTATCTCCGGCGATTTGAAGATAAAGGATTTTCACCGGGGCTAAAGTTACTCGACACTAGCGCTCGGATGAAGCCTGAGAATCGAGCTCTGATAAGTCGGTCTGCTACCGACTACTAAAATCTTCAAGCTTATACTATATATGACGATTTCTTCGAATGAAATATCTTGAGTCTCTATCACGCGCAATTATCTTCTAAACATAAAACTTCTCGTGTCCACTAATTAAATATATGATTATTTACAGTGTTATGAAGGCTAAATTAAAGATGAAAGTAACTTATTGTAACAAAATATAGTATTTACTTCCGAAGAAATATAATTATGTTTCTCGAATACCAATCTTGCGCACAAAATACATCACCACGAGTAACTAAGGATTAAATGTTTCTTCATAAATTATAATTGTGAGACCATAAATCAATGTCGAATTGTCCAAAAAATCAGGAGGCAGAGCATTTTCGTAATATTTTAACAAAAACATACATTTTTCAACGAAATATGGACAACGGTATCCGACTATCGACACAAGATCTAATAGAATTAACAAGGAGAGGTCCCCAGGCCTAACGCTCACTTTTTGATAAGATTTCGCTCAATGATAGATATATTAATGGTTTTACAAATAAATTTTGCTACGAAATAACTAATATATACGATGTAATACAACGTAGAATAGTTGTATTCGTTCATAGAGGATGTGACTGGCTGATAAAACAAAAAATGTGTCTAGTCGTACCTACATAATATATACCAACATTCAAAAATACATGCAAGAAAATAATACATACTATTTACTTGTAACATTAACATGCAATAAAATACTATTTTCAGATGGTATTTTATTTTAGAATTTAGCAAAATAGTATTTTACTTAGGTATTAAATAAAATAGTATTTACTTATGGAAATATTTGAATGTTTTACTATTTCATCTTCAAATTATTTCACGCCCTGGTTACACGCTTGATGTCTTACAAGGAAAGGTCCCGAGGCCTGACGCTCACTTTTTGATGAGGTTTCTCTCAATGATAGATATCGAACTACTGAATCGAATGGTACCCAGTTTTGGGCGTAGACGACTTCTAATTTTCGAAATATTTAACATTAAAGTTATTACAGATATTTATTTAAAGAAATAGAATTACGTTCGTCAGTAGCCAGTGTGGCATGGTTGATAAGATGTCTGCGATACCATTCACTCAGTATCGCAATCTGAGAATGCATCTCCAAAGATGTTGAATGTATACCATACCAGTAAGCACACTTACAGATACTGTACTGGCTACCAGATCTTTAGGCAATAGGACATGAGCCATCTACCTACTCATACAAGACTAGCATTTCTTTCTATGTTTATAGTGCTACTTCAACATATTGTACTCTTGACACTAAATAAATATTAATAAAAAAAAAAAAAATAAGATATCTGCGTGGAAGCGTAAACTTCTTTTACTGCAGATTCGAATCCTGTTAGAACAAATTTGTTTTTTTATTTTTTTTATCGTACGCTAAATGTGATATTATCTTTTTGACTGATTTTCGAATATATTTTTTTCCTAAAAGTTGAATTTAACTGTTATTTTCAATTTACAAAGTGTATGAATCTGGATGGTACTTTTTGTAAAAACAATCAAGATATAAAAGTTTCAGGCACCACGTATATCTGATGAAAGTTCTGTTTTCACAGAAATTACAAAGTTTTGTTACATTAATAAAATATGAACGATTTTCGGATAGTTGCAAAACGTACCAAGCATATCTGTAATAAGAATAAGTATATTGAAATTCGAAATAAAATAAGTATAATTACAAAAAGACCTTATACACACGTAGTTACCTTATCATGCACATACTGCCTGAAACTTGTATGTTTTGACTGTTTCTACGAAAAGTACCATCTAGATTCATGTACCTCGTACATTGAAAATAACAGTTAAATTCAACTTTTAGGAAAAAAATATATTCGAAAATCAGTCAAAAAGATAATATCACATTTAGCGTAAGATTAAAAAAATAAAAAAACAAATTTGTTCTAACAGGATTCGAATCTGCAGTAAAAGAATTTTACGCTTCCACGCAGATATCTTATTTTTTTTTTTTTTATTAATATTTATTTAGTGTCAAGACTACAATATGTTGAAGTAGCACTATAAACATAGAAAGAAATGCTAGTCTTGTATGAGTAGGTAGATGGCTCATGTCCTATTGCCTAAAGATCTGGTAGCCAGTACAGTATCTGTAAGTGTGCTTACTGGTATGGTATACATTCAACATCTTTGGAGATGCATTCTCAGATTGCGATACTGAGTGAATGGTATCGCAGACATCTTATCAACCATGCCACACTGGCTACTGACGAACGTAATTCTATTTCTTTAAATAAATATCTGTAATAACTTTAATGTTAAATATTTCGAAAATTAGATGTCATCTACGCCCAAAACTGGGTACCATTCGATTCAGTAGTTCGATATCTATCATTGAGAGAAACCTCATCAAAAAGTGAGCGTCAGGCCTCGGGACCTTTCCTTGTAAGACATCGAGCGTGTAACCAGGGCGTGAAATAATTTGAAGATAAAATAGTAAAACATTCAAATATTTCCATAAGTAAATACTATTTTATTTAATACCTAAGTAAAATACTATTTCGCTAAATTCTAAAATAAAATACCATCTGAAAATATTATTTTATTGCATGCTAACGTTATAAGTAAATAGTATGTGTTATTTTCTTGCGTGTATTTTTGAATATTGGTATATATATCTACTTATGTAGGTATGTCTAGACACATTTCTAGTTTTATCAGCCAGTCGCATCCTCTATGAACGAATACACCTATTACGACTATTCTACATTATATTATATCATATATATGAGCTATTTCGTAGCAAAGTTTATTTGCTAAATCACATGAGGAAATAAAAATATTTATGTCTATTTCTACGATTATCATTGTCTATCATAATGTATAAAAGAATTGGAGATTTTGCATCTATTTAACTATTTCAAAAATTTATTTATCTCAACCGAGCGTGTAACAGAAAATTCATAAAGTTCAAAGCTCTGATGCACAAAATACCAGAACATCGTTGATAGGCATTGACAACCAGTCAACGCACGGTCTTTATTCCCATTCAATTGGTACATATTCTAAATTCAGTGCAACATCAGAATAAATAAATCACTGCGAACCGTCTTAAGAGTTTAACGTTACGTCGTCGTAGCTTGATGTTTATTTTGTCAAACAACCAAGGCGAAGCCGTTATTATTTGGATACGTTCGATCACAAGAAAGAGCAGTTTGCGTGAACGACAGTATAACACGGTTGCATTCTCGAAATGCAGATCAAGATTTATCAAGTATCAGAATAGGATCACGCTTGTCGAGCACACTGACTCGATTACTCGTCGTCCGCTTGGGATTACGAAATATTCGGACAATTGAACGGATTGGCTCGCTGACAGTTTTTAGCGTAACGTAGTTTGTTTCGTGTAGTCGAACACGGTTGGCATTAATATTCTGGCAACGTCGTTAAACCGAGCAGTTATCTCGTCCCACGTGATTCTCTTTTCGTGATCTTGCGATTGGGTCTCGTTGCTTCCTTCGTAACAGAGGCGGTCTTCCCTTTGGATTGCAAATCTTTCCACGAACACGTGTTTTTAGACCGTGCGAGTATGTCGTTCGATAGTTATTCACGCAAGGGCAATGGAATTCACAAGTTCATCTAAAAAAATATCGTAACTCTCGTAACCGTTAGAACAGAGTGAGTTATCGTCTATAAATTGAAAGTCTGCGTTGACTCGCAATTCTTTCGGTTACAGTTGAATAATTCAGCATTTGTTCTTCCGGAGAAACTAAGTTTTCGACGTAATTAAAAATGTTTGTGCAGGCAAAGTAATGAGTTAACGGTCCGTCGATAGAAGTGAGTCAATTCTAAAATCAATTCTACATATCTTTAATTAACAGATCGAAACTCAATTTTGTGCAGATAAAAATTTAAATTGAACGTAGCGAACCAAAGAATATACAGGGAGTTTCACATTTTTCCGTACACACTTCAGCAGTATGTTCTACAAGTGAAACTAGGAGTAAAATGTTACATAACAAAAAATCCATAAATGTTTTGTTAAGAAGTTATAACAAAAATATGAACTGTGAAACTCGGTTGAAATTCAGAACATTACAATAAAAAAAAAAAATTATTATAAAATAAAATCAATCGTTTACAAGCATTCGATATCGTGAGTTTCTTTGCAATTTACTGAACATAAATTTGAATAATAGTTAAAAATTTTATGACAACAAAAATTTATCATCGAAGAAAGAATATTTAAGCACCCAAGATAAATGATAGAAACTAAACTTTGATAAAGAACTGTTTAAGTTATCCCCATAATCCTATGTTAAAAATATTTTTTCGTACCTCGACTAGCAGTTGCTCCCTTTAAAAAAAAATTTAGTAAATTCATTTATTTAGTAAATAAAAAAACATCACATTTCATATTTTTATCATAACTTCTTAACAAAGCATTTATGAATTTTTTGATATAACACTTTACTCTTATGTTTACTTGTGGAACACACTGTTAAAATGTGTACGGAAAAGTACGGAACATCCTGTATACAGGGTGTTCGGCCACCCCTGGGAACGAATTTAATGGGAGATTCTAGAGGCCAAAATAAGACGAAAGTCAAAGATACTAATTTCTTGATTGAGGCTTCATTAAAATGTTATAGAAACATTTCTGGCCACATAGTATATTTTCGGAAAAGAATTTTTTTTCTCGAAAGTTCGTAGGATTTCAGGGGTATGTGTATTCACCAAAAATGATTGTACTTGTTGACCCCCGCAACCAAAAATAATTTTTCCAGGACAATTTAAAATTTTTTTTTTCCCGAAAAATTTCAGCAGCCTACCCCCTGTCGATTTTTCTTAAAAATTTGTTTTCGATTTTTAGTAATTTTGTTTGACACCCTATAGAAAAATTACCTAACACTTTTTTGTAGGTGCCCATGAGCTCTACTTCAGCAAAAAGTTTCATTGAAATATATTTGCTATTGTAGGAGTTATGGCTGTTTGAAAATTGAACTATTTTTATGGGGTTTATTTCACTTCACGGGGTCAAGGAACAACTTTTTCAATTTTGTTAGAATTTCTACATATTCTTCACCAAAATACGCGTTGTTTTCCGTTTTAAACATTAAAATCCTTCAATCCGTTCAGAAGTTATGATGTTTTAAAGATACACATGAAATTTTGGAGTGACATTTCTGGCCTGAAATTATATTTTCAGTAAAGAATTTTTTTCTCGAAAGTGCGTAGGATTTGGAAGGTATGTATATCTACTAAGTACAATTGTAATTGACCCCGCAACAAAAAATAATTTTTCCGTGATAGATTTGAAATTTTTTAATTTAATTTTTTAATAACTTTTTAACGAAGCCTCAATCAACAAATTGATATTCTCAATTTTCGTCTCATTTTGGCCTCTAGAATCTCCCATTAAAATTTTTCCCAGAGGTGGCTAAACACCCTATATAATTAAGTAATCGATAAGTTAGTCCATCTTCTTCTAAACAGTAATGCCAATCGATACAGTAAAAAATAGTTAAAACGTGATCAAAGAGTTTTAAGAGGCGTATTTCCGTAGATACATGTTTTCGAAATTCCTATCGATCACAGTACTCTTCTTCCTTATAGATGAAAAAGTAAAAAGCAGGAGTGAAATCGATGTGTTTGTGTTCTGCTAATGCCTGCAGACTTCTCAAACCAAACGTACAAACAAATGCATTACGATGAAGTACTCAATGACAATGTATTTATGGTGGTTTTTAACGACGGCTCTTTATGTCCACGGCAAAGCATAAATACAGCTGATTCGTCTAAAGCTACCTTTGTACAGGTTATACCGGCTGATCCACTATCAAGACATCTGCGTGGGACGTGTGTGATGCGAGTAACGTTTCATCCATGGTAAAATATGGAATGAAACGAAAATGAGGAAAAATACGAAGAATGTAGATGTCAAGATATCGATAATCTTCGGATACCGAATAAAAGGAACATTGCAGAAGCAGCCATCGTTCGTTGATACACTGGCTACGAGATGTTTTCTATTTCGTTTGACAATCCTTATCGCGACGTGCCATTGAAACCGGACTATAATAAAGCCCAGTTCATCAGTAACGGACTGCAAACTTCTACAGCGTGGTATCACGGTACACATTTCGTAATTGGTACAGATGACTGCACGATACAGCACGACTTATTATTGTTAATAACCTCGAGGAACCGAGTAACGACGCAGAGCTGCTCTTTAAACGAATCAATCTCGTTTATCGTTGGTTAAATATGTCTTCCGTTTTAAAATAATTTACAAACGCCAGGTTCCAAAAACAATTCGAAGACCACACAACGTAGCTTGAATTTCAAGTCTTTCGGTATCGTTGAAACGAGTAGAAAATTATTTGTAAAATCGAAAGTAGTTGCTGCGCGTTTCTTGCAATCACTCCGGAACGATGTCGAAGAAGTGGCGGTAGACTAAATGATCACCAAGAATGTACATATGTATGTGTATTTCGAGTTCCGTGAGTCACAGGAGATGACGGTATCGTCATTGGATCGTACACCGTGCTGGGAGTCAATGCCAGAAATAATGTTGGTACACTCAAGCTTTACTGGAGACGGGGGTGATGTCCTAACATCATCGGTTAACGAATTATATTTATCCAGTGGCTTCAGTGTCGTCTTGTTCCTTCCACTGCTCCTCTCCTCTCTTCCTCTATCTTTTGCTTCTGTTTCATACAGTCATGCTTCACTCGGGAACTTCTAGATACGTTACTCCATTCTTAGATATCGTTTTCCTTCGAATCTCGCTAACAACTATATCAAACGTTTTCTATGGTATTCACCGTTCATTTTGAGCTACAGTACGGAGCATAACTGAATCGATGTTAAGAATTTCTTAGTAAATCATTATTTATTGCTCCAAATAATATTTAATACGAAAAATAAGTTTTGTACATATACAGGGTGTTCAAAAAGGCTGGGACCAAACTTATAAAATAGATAAAGAAAGTTAATATAAAATTATGTCCGAAAATGCTTTATTGAAAAGATATTAAGCTTTTAAAGATATTTATGATTTATTGTGACAGTTATAAGAAATGTTTGAAAATTCCTCCCTCTGCAAGAATGCAGGATTCTATTCGCCGAATTAACGATCGTCGATTTCCTCCAAATATTCCATGTATTGAAAATAATAGTAAATTCATTTTGAATACATTCTTAAAGTTGATCTGCTATTTCTATCGTATTTGTAGAAACCAACTCTTTTGCGTGACCCCATAAATAGAAGTTCAAAGGCGTTAGGTCAGGTGATTTAGGAGGCTAAGTGATTGGTCCACCGCGACCGATCCAACGTTGAGGGAATCTATTAAGAGATTCACGCACATTCCGTCCAAAATGTGGCGGAACACCATCATGTAAAAACAACATTTGAAAGCATGTCTCCAATGAGACATTGGCGCGGGCGATATATCGTGAAGATTATTTTGTAAGTAAGATTGAACTGTTAGTCTGCGTGGCATCCTGTAAGAACTCATCAATTTCTCGCGTATGATCCACACATTTAAGACAAATTTTGCCTGTAAATCTTGGAACGCTTATATCTTTTCAATAAAGCATTTTCATATTAAAAAGCATTATATACGATATTTTTACGAATAAAAGGGCATTTTGTTTAAATGTAACAAAGAAAAATAATTGACTCACTTTCGCACATCGAATGTTCCAGCAACATGTTTACATGTAGCAGTTCCATTTGTTCACAATGTTATTCCACGTTTTAACACTCAGTTTCTCGCAATCAGTTAGATGAAAAGGCACGCAAGCAAAATTAGTATGCGTATGAAGCTAATTGCTTCAAACTACTTAAACAAATCATTTTTCTTTTAAGTGACGATTTGTCAATGTGTTAAGTTACAGAAAAATGATAGTCGAGCAGTAGTCCAAAGAACCAGAAAAAAAATATTGTATTTTTATAGTTTAATACAAAGAAATATGCAGGATTCATATAATTCTCAGATGAAATAAAACGCGAAATTGTATAGTAGGATAGTGAAACCAAATATCTCGGAATTGTAGTAGAAATGTATTGAAGAGTATGCCAAAGTGAATTAGTAAAGTTGAGCAAACGAAAGAGTTGTCTACAAGATATTAAAAATGAATAATATATTAAATGCTGCCAAATAGTGAACATAGTCACTGACGTAAGATTACATAATCTAACTCCGTTAATCTTTTTCCTATGGAGTTTTTCAAAAAATAAAATTTATGTTAATAAACCATAGACGACTATCAAGTTAAAGGACAATATTATAATTGCCATTAATAAAATAAAAATAATTCGGTAAAACGAGTCGAATTTGTGAAAAAGTCGAGGAGATCATTTAAATGATATTGTGTTCCACAATTAATGGCATAAAATGAACTTTATATTAAAATGAATTTCAAACAGTTTGTGTTTCATTTCAATATAAAAATGTGACATTCAAATTGGACTAGTTCGCACATTTTTTATCATACGTAGAAAATAAAATATTGTAGTATCACCTTGCATAGAGGTGTCCGCTACATAGCCTACCGTACTTTAAACAATTATTAGAATACTTCAATTACGAGTATACGATGTTTCATGTAAATACAGGTTGTATAAATAGAGTTATTTATATTTACTGAAATGTATGCGGTTCAACATTGACTTGTATGAATAGTGGCCGGCAACGAGTGTTTGTTTCTGGGAAACTTGGCCAGTCAACATGAGTTGGGACGACTCTCCCTTATTTTCTGCGCAGAGATTGTAAGACATTCGTAAATTAGAATCTACAAATGAATGTTATAAATTGACTATTCGGATGAGCCACGCCGCGGCCTAAATCTAAAAAGTTTATTCGTTAATCGTGAACACAATTTGCCCGACTCTGATTCAGCGGTACAAGGCCAGTTTGTGTTGGCGTTAAAAATTTCAGAAAAATTGCAACAAAAAATTCGAAGTGAACCAGATACATGTAAACACAGTACTTGAAGAACTGGATACGGCGTATACGGATTTGTTATCTCCCTGATCACCAGCAGGCTCGAGACAAATGCGCCCCCCACCCCTCCCGACCCAGGGGGTAGGGGGCCGTACGGGGGTCGGTGATAAACAGTGTCGCTCATTCACAATGGCCGGCAAACACGCATTAAAACGGACTAATATGAAGTGTATTAATGCGAGCGGCATTGTCTAACCCATGGTGTACATGGCTACTGTCGTGGAGCCTGCCTTTATCCCACTGTGGGGGGCCTTGCGATGCTTACATACGTATATATAGGCCCCCCTCGATATACCCAGTGACTTTTTAAAAGCCTCAAGTGGAAAATATATTCTATAGCGGCGCTTTGATTCCTCGCGCACGAACCGACTACGTTGCAGAAGGTTTCGAAACAAATTTAGAATATTGGAAACTTGAAGAAACGTTCATAGAAATTCTGACAAAGCTACTAATGAAATATCAGTTACAAACAAGGGTTTCGATCTGAATAGGATACGAAATAGACAGAGTTTGCGGAGACACTCCATAGAACTCGGTCAAGATTAAAACAGGAACGAGACATTTCTGTACAAGATATTTTGTCTACCTCGTTAGGAGGATCAGAGTAAACTGTTATTAACGGTTATTCGTAAATAATCGGCATTAATTTGCTTTATTCGAGGTTGATATATATATTCTCCGAATGAATCGTCCGAATTTGAAACGAGTAGGTTCGTTAAATTTCAAGAAATCTTGACGATTAATTAAAAATGCGCTTCAAATAAATCGTAAGGAATAGATTTCTAAATAAATAGAATTTTTAAGAATGCGAACCGAAGTTTTCGATTTGGTGAGCCTGTGCTGTAGTTGGCCCTGTTAAAGTCCTCGTAACATTGAAATAAGGTAACGACCGGTTGAAAAAAATCAGTGAACGCTTCAAAGAGTGAAGTGTATTCCGAGAGGCGTTCAAGTACAAGGTTACGAGGTACACCCCGTATGGGACCAATCGCAGGGTAGTGCTGCAAGCTAGTTCTGCCCACTGGTCTAAATTATGGGGTCGCTGTCCAGCGCGCCACGCATAAATGATTGCCCGTGTTATGTTAAACATCCAACAACGGAGAGCCCTGAGAGCTCACCCACACGAAACATCCAACGGAGGTGGGAGAAAACTTGGATAAGGGAAGAGGAGGAGGAAGAAGCAAACGTTATTTATCTCGAGCAGTCGCACGAGCAAGGATTTTGAATAATTCCAGGTTGGCGGAAGACGTCGAGGATCTTGCAACTCCCAACCGCATCGGATTGTCCATAAATATTCTTGAAAGCCTGCAGGAACTGTTCGAACGAAAGCCACGCATTGGGCATATTAGATTTTCGGGGACTGACTTCTTTCCCAAACCTCTGTCTATACGTTATAACACGAACGTTTTATTCTTTGATGTTTTAAATGCAGACATATGTGCACTCTCTGAATTAGTAACTCGCTAAGTATCAAATTATTGTCTCTCGAAAAATTGTTTTCTCCAAACAAGAATGTTTTTGGTAATTTCTTACGAATTTTTGATTAAGAAATATGACGTTCCGTATAAAATAATAAAATTGGTGTGTGAAATTTTCTACAAAACTTGTCATATAATGTATAATTTAAAAGCTATTTGCAAGGAGCATGTTAGGAGCCTCGGTACGTGTACAATGCTCTTAAAAAGCATCGAGAAATCTAGGGTGAATCGATATATCGAAGTAGAAAATTTTCTTCGGGGAACCGGTAACGAGCCGCTGGACACTTGAATGCACCAGGAACCGAAATGCAACCGGTGATCGGCTCAGAGATCGGTCGGTCAGTGGCCAGAGAGGAAAAAGACATATTAGAGACATCATAATGCCAGGGCGAAGCTGTGTTCCAATTTATAACCGGATGATATCGCAATAGAGTCTCAGGTTCGAGGCATTGTATTCGGTAGGGTTTCGTTCCTGATGTTACACCGGGCATTGACTGGGTGGGGTCCTGGTGCCTTGGTGGCCTGGCTCAGAGTATCCTTTTGATATCCTGTTAACTAATGCCAGCTATTCGTTACAGACGAACAACTCAAAAGACGTATATGTTTCCTGCGGAAAGAATACTACCGCGTTCATGAGTGATTCGACACACCGTAGGGTCTTGATTCGAAGATTCTTCGAAATCTACTGGAATACGCATTTCGGACGAATATTTATCGCTCGGCTCTGACAAAGAGAAAAGTTCTGCGTTCCTTCTGATAAAATTTCAACTTTGGACTCGTCTCGTCTAGTCCACGCGATCGACGTTAAAAAGATACGATGCGTGTATAATTAAACATTTTCTAATGAAAAAATCAACCGAGTACTAAAAAAAATTCCAGTGACGGGCGCGTCGACCAGTAGAAATCCCTGCAGCTGAAGAATTAATAGGAGCAACAACGTAGAAGGCGATCGCGCGAAGCATCGTCCAGGAGCTTAGGGTCGTTGGTGGGGCAAGACGAGGACGGTCAAGTCCTTCCACGTCGGGATCATTCCGGTAGGCGGTACCAACGTGGCCAGGCCTACCTCTCTTGTGTGACTCGGGTCTAACAATGGATCTGCAACAATGCAAGCACCTCGCTCTCGACCGGACCTAGCCTCATTTATGTACTCTTCCTCTGACGCATGTGGGCACTGATACATGACGAGTAGCCAGACAATCGAGAATTAAAACCGAACATAGAAACACCAACGCGGTACGATACTGGTCTTCAACATCCACCGGTTACAATCTTCCGAACAGTTTGGACGTCCAGCATGCAATAAAACGCAAACGCTCGACACGCCGTGACGATAACAAAAATCTGCATACAACGTGTATTGGTCTCAATGGACATTTTTTTGCTTTTCCTATGAGAGTGCGTTGGTGTGAAGGACAAACATTTATTTAGATCATGACAAAATTGTTTGAATGTATAAACATTTACAACGCTCGACATACCGTGACCATAACAAGAATCTGCTGCATACAACGTGTATTGGTCTCAACAGACATTTTTTTGCTTTTCCTACGGGAGTGCATTGGTATAAAGGACAAACATTTATTTAGATTATGACAAAATTGTTTGAATGTATAAACATTTCCAACACTCGAAAAAGTTAATAATACTTTAAAAATGTAAGTATTTTGATTCAACGTTTAAAATTTGTGTAAATTTATAAATGACAAATTTATCGATCTTTAGCTCAAAATTATATCTAATATTGGAAATTATATAATTGATTAATTAATGTTTATTCTTTAGCAAATACGTATCTATTTTTCATCAAATCTTTCCATTTGACACAGTAGTAATGACGAGGTGATAAGTAGTAGAACGATAAAAAAAGAACAACTGTTATACCAATGTATTATTACGTACTAGACAAATAAGTATGTTTCTACTAACATACGTGAGATTGTTGAAGACGAAGAGAGAGTGGAGAAACTTCAACGTGAGTCAGCCACATGATCATGACCCCTTTACCTTGACTTTAGTTGTCAGATAAACGCAGTAGTTTCCGTGTTATTGTCAAAATGGAGAAAAATTAAGAAAATACTGTTATTACTTTACAGAAGATTAGAGTAAATGCAGGGTAATTACGGTGTTATGCATTAAATAACGTTTATAGATTTGTATCAATAGTATTCAAAATATGTTACGCTTCCTAAGATTGTATGTATTATAAAAATAAATTAAATTTTATGTTTGTCGCAAATAATACAAAATGAATAATTAACGCGAATATTAAATTGCACCTATTAAATTTTGTTGAAATGATGTTCATGTGTTTTTTCAGGAGCTGAATTAAAAAGATTCGTGTTACGCGATATTTGTAACGGAACCATGAAAATATTCTGGAAAAATGAATTTCTACCTTTCTGACTGAGGATTCAGTTCTACGGTCGCGTTGGGAGGCATATTTTACGTTACGTCTGCTTCAACGTTAAAAAAATAAGTAAGCCTGTAGGAGAAATAAACCATCATCTACGTACAATCACTGGAAAGTCATGGACCATAGGAAACAAAGAGACCCGAAATAAAACTCTGGCCAGAGATTCGCATAAAAGACTGGAAAAATTATTATTTCTAATTCGTGATTTTGAAAAAAAATATACAGTATAAGTGTTGGAAAAACTCGGATGAGCAGAACTAAATTTTCATTTCACTACATCGTCAAATATTTAATATGGTAATTCTTAGCTATTTTTCACTAAAAATAAGCTTAATTCAAAACTTTCCAATAATGTAAAACACGTTTTAAAATTAATTGAATTACAATAAAATTTCAATTCTTTGTTTTCTGCTGTGTTCGGTATCGTTAATAAAATTGTTTAGAGTAGGCTTAATTGCTGGACTCTTTAGAGCACCGCAAACTATATTTTTCATGTTTTATAGAATGTTGAGTAATAATTTCTCCCGAAGAAAACTTGAAAAGAAGAACGAAATGTATAGCAATGTTATTAGCTTAACAAGTATATTTTATCGAACATGACAAATATATAGGGTGTTCGGCCACCCCTGGGAAAAATTTTAATGGGAGATTCTAGAGATCAAAATAAGACGAAAATCAAGAATACCAATTTATTGATAGAGGCTTCGTTAAGAAGTTATTAACGTTTAAAGTTCCACCCGTACTGAATTTTTTTCTCGAAAATGCGCAAAATTTCGGGTGTATGACTATTCACCAGAAATGATTGTAATTGACCCCTGCAACCGAAAATAATTTTTCCAAAACGATTTGAAATTTTTTTTTTTGTCGAAAAATTTAAGCACTAGATTAGATTTTCAGTAAGAAATTTTTTTCTCGAAAATGCGTACGATTTCAGAGGTATGTGTAATTACCAAAAATGATTGTAATCGACCCTTACAACCGAAAATAATTTTTTTAGAATGATTTGAAATTTTTTAGTTTCGTCTAAAAGTTTTAGTACCTACTCGAATTTTTTTCTCGAAAGTGGGTAGGATTTTGAGGTTATGTCTAATGACCAAACATGATTGTAATTGACTCCCGCAACGGAAAATAATTTTTCCGGAACGATTTGAAATTTTTTTTTTCGTCGAAAAATTTAGGTACCTAATTAGATTTTTAGTAAGGAATTTTTTTCTCGAAAGTTCGTAGGATTTCGGGGGTATGTGTAATGACCAAAAGTGATTATAATTGATCCCCGCAACCGAAAATAATTCTTTATCGACAAATTAGTATTCTTGATTTTGGGGTGGCCGAACACCCTGTATACGTAGTTAGTGGTATTGTAGAAAGTTTGGTGATTATATTTATCCATAACCAAAGTAAATTGAATGTGTTAGTATCAGCTACATGTATATAAACGTAGCAAAGGAATACTTGGTGGTCAATATTATCAATTACCGCGTAAAACTTGGCAATGGTAATTGTTTTTAATCAGGAGAAACATAATTTTCGCAAGGTAACAAAAACACGTAATGCAAGAAGCGATCATCTCCACGAAATGATCTACCAATGATGTTGATGGACACACGTCGGGCATACGACGATTCTTGTTCAACTAGTTCGCTAACAAGCCTCATTGCCACTTTATTATCGTAACCAGATCGGCCAGGAATAGCCACAAATCACGTAGAACTGGTTATTCTGTGCGTCATACGTGAGTCTGCCTTCGTATATCTCAACAGCATTGCCTATGGGAACATTTAGACCAGTTCTCTTACATGAAATATGATGTGAAATATTCTCGGTATAAGAAAGAACGCTTAACAGGTACCCGTGAAACTAATTTTGAAAGGGATTCACAATTTATCGTCGTCTTCGTCTCGAACCGAGATTACGTGATCATCGAAATATGCGTTCAACGAATGTCGTGCTTTCGAGGTGATTCAATTATTCACGGTGAGGTATTCAACTCGACCACCTTAAATTACTCATAAACTATTTGTGATATAAAAAATGTTTGCAACAAAATTGTATGGTAGCGAGGTCGACGTACAGTATACAAATTAATTCTTTATAAAACAATATAAAACTAAAATTGTCAAAATTAGTTATATATTGTTACTATCGATTCTATATTTCAATTAAATTGTAAATTTTTGTGACTTCTCTATGGAATGGTAAAAAACAATTTTTTTAAAATTATTTCTTCTCTCATACATGAAATATTTCATCGATTCGATTTCGATTGTTTATCGTCTAAAACGAAACACAGTGCCGTGGTTAAAACGTTTACCATATTGGGTACGTTATTTTATTTCGTTACATTTGTTGCTCGATGTCCAGTTACGAATATATTTCCGACTATTAACTTAAAATATGGGAGACCAACTTAAAGTTGAATTGAGAATAGGATTACATAAAAATTACTGCACTTTCAACAATTCGTGTATGAATATATTACTTATCTGAGATTATTGAGTTACAGCTATTTTGTTATGTATCAAGGATTATCTAAGTTATTAAAAAAAGAAGAGAAGCCAACAATAGTATCGTAGATATAGATAGAAAGTTAAGATATTTATTAAACCAAATTGTAATGGAAAAAGATAAAATTAATGTTTTATTAAATTCAAAATAATATTGCTGTTTTTATTACATATTTTACAATAGAATTTTTTTGCTCTTCGGTAAAAACTTTGTTCCAAGCTCTGTATCTCATTGATACAAGTATACTAGTACCGAGTCTTTTTTCACATATCTTGAAAAAGATACATGACGTACATAGCGACTCGAATAAATAATTGATTTTTCTCTATATCGTTATATGCATCTTCATATGATTTGAAATTATAGAATTTCTAAATTGATTAATTAATTTAATTTAAATAGGTACTTACTTAAATTATTAAACGGATACGTTATGACTAGTTGATGAACGAGAGTTAAGCGTCAAAATACAAAAGAATATTGGAAATACTTAATAATCTCGTAAAGATTGCATCAGGAACATTCCAATCTACTGCAACTGCCGGTGTTACAATTGTTCCGACCGCGCTTGTGAATTTCAATTATAAATTTCTCTTAATGCCACACTTATAAATGCTACGTAACGATCAGTATTTCTTTATGAAAGACCAAATTAAAAATTTTAAACAAGAAAGATTATATTTGCTAAAGGAGCATTTAATTACAATTTTAAAGAAGTAATGAAAGTGAATTTTTGGATACCGAAAAGTTATTTAAAATAGATGAGCATGTTCCAAATGTCTGTTTACACTATATACCTGAAACTTGTATTAATATTTATTATATGTCATATGTTAATATTATTATATGTCACAAACCATTTCACTTCACTCTGTATTAATAAAATTATATTAATTTTAATCAACATTTAAATTTAACCGATATGAAGAATGTCATCGAAAATGCAAACATGCGACTGGTTGGCGATGACGTTTGACGATAGTTGAGATGGTTGTCTGGATACCGGAACGTTTAAAAAAAAAAAATACGAAAAGAAAAGAATAGAATAAAAAGGGTTTCCGAATAAAAGATAAATAATTCCTTCAAAGGAGTTTTCAGTTTTCGTTGATGATTCTTTTTTTAACTAAAGTTTATTAGAGTTAATAGTTGCATTGTTAATCAGTTGAAAATATTAAATATTATGAAATGCGTTATAAGACAAAGAACTGGTCGCCTGAGAGGAATCGAAAAAAATATTACTCTTAATAACCCACGAATAATTTCTTATGAAAATATTTCTCCGACATATATTTTGAGATATTTATAATGTTACAACCCCCTTTTTCCGGTGTGTCATATTAAGTTTTGAGGTATCAATTACTTTTTTGTAAGAAGTGTATATGTGTCCAAACACATATGGACCGGAGAAGCGTTATCGTTGCAAGTATTTAGGTTTAGTCCGAAATGCGTTGGGGGGTCTGCTTCTCGAACGTGCGTAGGAAAAGGGGTCCTGCGTATCGATGACCTTATTTCTTTATAATATGTAGGTAGGAATCGAGAGAGGGTTCGAATTCGACAGCAGAAAGATTCTGCATCGACTTTGGTCGAAAGAAGTCGCCTATGATTTTTATGCTTATGTCCTTTATGTATGTACTTTGTGTCAAATAGTTTTTATAATATTAAAGAGTGTACTTCCGAAAAGGATCTACTTCCGATTTGTTTTTATACCCTGGATTCTTACGTATTTTGACATACTGATTACGAGTATGATAGTCAAAATTGGAGCAAATTTTATTTTCATATTAAAAACCATGAAAAAACATAAAAATCATGGTTTTTTTATTTACTTCCGTAAATAATAGGAATTTTGAAAAATACTTCACATAAAAATTGTAAACCTCATCAAAATACGCATTTTATACTCTATTGATTTTTGTCATAAAAATAATACTTTCTGAGAAAAATGATAGGTAATTATTCACTTGTACGGAGCCACCCTCGATTACAATGTCATTTACATATGTCATTAGGGGCATGACTCTGAATAACTTTTCCTTATAACTTAATCGGCAGTCATATTTTGTTTTTTTTTTATTGTATACTATTTTTTAGTTTTCATGATATTGTTCTATCCGCTTTGTTTTCCTTTTTTAAAACAAACAGGTTTATTTTTTAGTTTATATGAGGTTATTTCGTTTCTTCTATAATAAACAGTCGTTTAATTTAATATTTAAGTTTAGGTTTAGGTTTAGGTCTGGACTAGGTTTAGGTTATTCCTTTTGGGGATGAAGCTTCCCACAGAAGATGAATCTCGCTATGCGTGAAAAGTTAAAAATCCAATGATACAGAAAACACGTGGGCGAGGGAGAAGCTTTGCTATACCCCTTTCTAATATTCACTAATGAAATTAACAATAAAACTTGATTTGTGTTGAATGAGTTACATGAAGTTTTGAACATTTAATATCGCTTTTCTCAAGAACTACTGTCTTTATGACAAAAATCAATACAACATAAAATGTGTATTTTGATGAGGTCTACAATTTTTATCTGAAGTATTTTTCAAAATTCTCATTATTTACGGAAGTAAATAAAAAAACCATGATTTTTATGTTTTTTTCATGGTTTTTAATATGAAAATAAAATTTGCTCCAATTTTGACTATCATACTCGTAATCAGTAAGTCAAAATACGTATGAATCCAGAGTATAAAAAAAATCGAAGGTATGTCCTTTTCGGAAATTTATCCATATTAACCCATTCAAGACGGCTTGCACACCATGTGTGCAATGACATTGAATTACAATCATCAGATAGTATAGAAAAAGCAGCCGAGATAAGACTGGTTTAAAATGATAATTATCTTAGAACTGTGTACAAATAAAATTTGGTATTGGTTTCAATTTAATCCCTACAATGAGTGATTGAAAGCCAGGACCATCAGGAATGCAGAAAATGAGCAAGTCGTCGTTTCAGAAAAATTTCTTACTTCTGTACTGTTTCCTAAAAATTTATTTGTAGATTATATTATTTTCCTCATCACTGAACCTAAAATAACAATTTCATGTTATCTGACTATATTTGGAATAAATATTATTCCATTTTATTGATGTCTTTTTATTTCATTTTGCATTACACATGGTAAGTGACCTGCACACACGGTGTAGAATCATCTTATTTGTACGAAGTGACTGATTTCTATTGAAAATATGTTTTTTTTATTAAAAATGGTCAATATAAAGTAGAAACAAATTTCGGTTTCTGGTCTCCAAAAAAATGCGACGAATCGAATGGGTTAAATAATATAGTTATATATTCAAGTTAAAAGTGTCCGAATATTTGAATCTGAGCACACGTCAGTTAATCATCCCTGACATCCTTAGATTTTATAGTTTTTCTTGCAGCGCAGGTTGCACCGTGTAAGCATGGTGATATTGTAGCGAACGTTCCGTAAAGGGTGTGTTGATTAGGCGGGAGTATGGTTCGTTCGTGTGCGTACGTTATTAAAACATTCCTCCTCGATCGTCTGGTCGCGCGTTTCTCAAAGCTCGCGGTGACTCTACGGTCGATATCCTCTAAGGCGGGTAGATCAATGCCCGAGACCGGCCCTAAATCACTCCTTATGACAAGAACAGATGTACGCGAGCCTGTCCTGTCGCGAATAGTCAGCGCAATAAGGCGCCGTGCAAGCGAAGGACGGCCGCGTGTATCCGGTAGTCTCGTTCGTTCGGCTGCCTACATCGAATCTATGAGAGCGGCGTTATCGTATTGTAGCCTACGATGCGCACAGGCACAGCTCCTCGTGTTATGCCAGCTCGGTATACCGCAGCAAGAATAACGCGACACATATATAAAGACGATGGTATATCTGTATCAATTGTATGCATATGTGGATCCCTTCTCCAGCTTCTTCCTCTTTCGTTCGTCCCTCGTCGCTAGCGACTACCGAGGAATCTTCGGCCTAGAACTGCCTATGTATATTTGTCGCGGTTTAACCATTATATGGTTTATCGGTATTGTTTGTCACTAACCGGTGTACCCCTCCGCATCCTATGGACGGAAAGGGTGAAAGGGAAACGGCACTAGAGAAAGGAAGGCACCGGAGTAACCTCCATTAAAACAGCATACCTTATGTGATCTTCATTTGAATACGATTATGGATAACGCGATACGAAAGAGCAATGCCGCAGCATCAAATTTGATATTCAAATGGACGATACGTCTTTTGTTCCTACTACGAACTCCGCTCGATCAGGACCGATCGAAGATTCGACGAACGCCGCAGATAGCTCGCGGATTCAATCGTTTATTTTTCGCTTCGCAATACGCTCCGCGTTCACTTTTTCAAAAAGGACACCACGCACGCGACCAAACGTTTCCTCGAACAGTGTTTTACTCTTTGTGGCACAGGATTTCAGACAATAAAATAGACCCATGTTGCATAGAAATTTTATTGCATTTTAAATTAAACAAAATTGGTATATTTTTATTAATAAAGGTATCACATAATGTGCAAACATAAAAAAAAAAAAATAGTAGTAGTTGTCGCAATAAACCTTCCACTTGCAACAATTGATGAACCTGTATTGGCATGTTGAATGTTGCCAACACAAGTGAATACATTTCTAACATTTGTTGAAGATATTACCAACTGCTTTACGTAAATAAGACGAAATATAAACCTAGGCGCATGCAGCTGTTGCAATATTTTGAGGTGGGTCTAAAAATGTCCCACTATGCATTACGGTGAATCAAAAAGGTGGGACACTTTTAATTCCAACGAGCCCCAAAGAGTTAAGGGGTAAGACCACTGTAAAAACCTGATATAAAGCGTTTTTTTGCAATTTTTTTGAATGGATGGAAAAGTAAGAGGATAATAATATTCAAGAATGTTATTAACCATATTGTTAAGTGTTTAAAAAAAATTATTTATTCAAAAATAGTGCAAAATGACGATGCTGGAGCCATTCTCGCGAAGCGTGTTGAATTTGTAGCGCTCTGCAGCACGCAGTGTAACTGACGCTGTATCTGGAAAAAAACAAAAAACTTTCGCTTAATTTACATGAGTATAGCTAGAGAAATACGTAGGGGATCTTCGATAAGTTAATTTTAACACGTTGACTGCCGTGAGGGCCACCGGTGACCGGCGACGCGACCAATAGTAAAAATACGCAGCGCCATGGGCAAACCACGTAAAATGCGCGCGGCAGTCAACGTGTTAACATTATTTATTGACAAATGATTGCCCCATTTTTTGTACAAAATTGAACTTTTTACATCAAATGCTCGTCAATCACACAAAAATTAATAAGTATTTCTTTAGCTATACTCATGTAGATTGAAAGAAAATGTTTTGTTTTTTTCCAGATACAAATTTGCGTCAGTAACTCAACACTCCAAATGGCTGTGAATGGCTCCAGTGTTGTCATTTTGCACTATTCTTGAATAAATATTTCTTTTTAAATATTTAACAATATGATTAGTAACATTCTTGAATATTATTGTCCTCTTGCTTTTCCATCCAACCAAAAAAATTTGCAAAAGAACGCTTTATTTCAGGTTTTTACAGTGGTCGTACCCTTTAAATTGTTCTGGCTTCGAAACTGAAAACATTTCGTGCATCGAATAAACGTTTGTCCTATTTTCTCTAACAAATATTAAATGAAATTTCTGGTCGCTGCGTTTCCATCGATACAGACACGGTGCAATTTTTCAACTCGCTATCCGCCAGGAAAGTAAACCTCGAGCGTGATCTTCTTATTCGAAAATAAGATACGCGATCGGGTGACATTTCTATACCAAATATATCGCACAAAGCGGTGCCGCTTCTCTCTGTCATATTAAATATTATTTATGTTCGTTCGCATAAAGTCGGCTGCGAGCACGGTTTCACCGACGATCGTGTCTGTGCTTTCCATACAAGCCCACGAATACACAAGAGGATGAAACGTTCCGTGCATACGGTGCGAGCACGTGAACACAAAGAACGGCCAATCGAAAAACAATATCGATCCATTGTTTCGGTCAGTCAATAAATATCATAAATATCGGTCTACTGAATTACAGATCCAATCTCGTTCGCAGATCGGCCGACCTGCGCTGTTACATCGCGCACTCGGTTCTCTTCGCTGAGTTAGGCTTGCCCCACTGATGTAGTAGCTGCATACGCATAACATGTGGTGTAGCGGAATCTGTTTGGCAGTTGCCTTTTGCACCGCGTGTCGAGAAAATTATATTCTTCGGAATATTGAAAAGCATTTGCGCGTAGCGATGGGACTAACACCGCGAGAAAAACCTCGCATCGAATATCAGTCAGTATCTATTTATTTATACAGAGTGTTCCGCAATTTTCCGTACACACTCCAGCTGTATGTTCTACAAGTAAAACTTTTCCATAACCTTTGTCAATAACCATTAACCAAAACGTGTATTAGGTAAACAAAATATCTATGGTGTTACATACTTATGATAGAGTACATTTTAATTCTTATTATAATTTCACTGAGAAAGAATATTACTACTATATTTCTTGATATGTACATAAATGTACGGATTTCACAGTGTGTTTGTTCACAATTTCACATTTGATAGTTGAACAGATTTTCTAAAGTAGAAGAAGAGCAGAAACGTCTAAGAACAAATATTTTAGTTTATTGTTATCGTTATATGCGCTAGATTCTTGAAACATTCGAGATAAATTCTAATTCGATTGATACCTAATACATATACTATCAAAAATGACTTAGAGAGTTTGCACACTACGGTAATCCTTAGCTACAGGGGACAAAATTTCTATTTATTTCTTTTTGACGTACCCCCATAGATTGTGACACTTAATGAAGAAATCATTTATGCCAAATAAAATATGTTCAATCCTCAAACTCTCATAACTTTCTTTAAATTCATCCAAATGCAACAAAACAAACTGAGACTAAAATGTTATATAACAAAAAATTCATAAATGCTTTGTTAAGAAATTATAATAAAAATGTGAACTGTGAAACTTGGTTGAGATCCAGGACATTAAAATACGAAAAAAAATTTAGAATAAAGTAAAATCAATCTTTTGCAAGCATTCAATAACGAGAATTTCTTTGCAATTTATTGAATATAAGAACGATAGTTCAAAATTTTATGACAACAAAAAGTTATCATCGAAGAAAGAATACTTCAGCATCCAAGATAAATGATAGAAACTAAACTCTGATAAAAAAATGTTATCCACATAATTCTACGTTAAAAATATTTTTTCGCGCCTCGACTAGCAGTTATTCTCTTTAAACAAAATTTTAGTAAATAAAAAAACATCACATTTTATATTTTTGTCACAACTTCTTAACAAAGCATTTATGAATTTTTTGTTATATAACATTTTAGTCCTATTTCTGGTTGTCGAACACTGCTGAAATGTGTACGGAAAAATGCAGAACACCCTGTATATAGAACTAATATATCTCTGTTCTGTTCTTATCGTAGAGAGAAAAAACTTGTAATGGAAAATTATGCATTTTTTAAATACAACTTATTTCAGCCGCACTTGATCTTTAAGTGAAATTCACTGTTGTCTTTTACATAAATCAGTATACGTTTGTTTTCATTTTTCTTATCACTTGTTCCTATATTTTTAACGTATACAAATTTCGTATAATAAAGCCATACCATTGTTTGTATTATTACACGTGGAAGTACAACGTCGATTTACATCGTTGCGATACTTTGCATTGTTGTTTCTCATGAACGAATGTCTAACACGGTCCACGATACGAAAGATCACTTTAACGCATCGTTAGTGGTTTTCATTTGACACTAGAGTATCAAAAACACGTTTACGGTCGAAGAAATTATCAAAACATTATTGCAGTCGCTGAAATCTGAGTACTGTGATCCAATTCAGAGTCATCGCCCGACGAATGTAAGCAAAACCTATCTTCATGATTCCTGAATGAATTAAAGATGGTTATTGGTGCAGACGATCTTGATAGAAGGGACTTTCTGGACCGCATATAAAAATGTGCACATTGTAAAGAGTTACACAAGAGTAATATTATATCACGTTTGTGCTGGTGTACCGAACCGAGACACACATTTCTACTCACATTCGTTTATTTATATGTCACTTTATCAGGAATTTTGTTACGAGTATTTACCATTAACAATAAATATAATACGTAATTTCATTATTTATGTGCCTTTGATTAAATACATATGACAAAATTTGTCTACAAACGTGTTGAAAATAGTCTCATTTCTTGAATGCGTTGATCGAACCAAATACAATCGTATTTGATAATGTAACCTTGAAATGACCTCAAACTTCAAAATTTGACAACAGATCATAACAAGTTTAAGGTATCAAATTTATCTTCTCGGATCTTCAGGTTTTTTCAAGGTTTTTTATTCGTAAGGCAATCGTTTTCGAAAAACTTTCTAATTAAATATTTTATTACATGAAAGAAGATGAACAGCTGTTGTCAGGAAAGACACTGTTTTCTGTAAACACTGCACACTTGCTATATAAATGAAAATCATACGAATTCTCTTTGAATAACACTCGATGAAACGTTCATTTGTAAATTAAGAGCTTACTTTGAAGAGTTATAACAAACACTTATATGTTACAGATACAATTTTGTATCGATTGAATTTTAGAAGATCTGAAAATTAACTTTACATTTAATGTTTTTATTATCTTATTATAAATCTGTGAAAAGAATATTTCAATAGTTCCATTTAAAGAAGTTCTAATGATTCGAATAACCCTGCCAAGAATGATAACAAAAGAGACAAATTATATTTGTTATCCTCGTTTTACAAGATTATCTAAATAAATTTTTTACACATTCTTTGTATCAGAGCTTTAATGCAGAAACGACGTTCAATGTCTTGTTTTTAGTCATATGTTGCTAATGTTAAATTCGGACTAATAATCTCACAACTTACTATAAAACCTACTGTCTACATATATAATTAATTCATTAATTGTCTTTATTGCTTTGTCAATAAACACTAACTTAGCTATTTTAAGATTAAACTTTAACGATTGTAAATGTGTACATTGTGGTTAATATGTTGGAGATAGTTCTAGTTTATAAAAGAGTTATGAAATTATGAAAATCATGCATGAATTGTCTGATTGAGCGTATTCCCGATATTTAAAAGTACTGACTGCGCCATCTCTTGGTGAATATTCGAAACTACGGTGGACCTCCAGTGTCACTCAACTTGAATCTATATTTTGCAAGGAAATCATTTACGAATACAATTACACCATTAACTAGCAGGACCATTATGACTATTGTCAGAAAATCAACAACTCTAAGTGAATCGAATTATTGATACATCGCACAATTTAGCGTAAATGATATTGAGAGAAGTTAAGTAAAAGTTACATTTGAAATAATTTTGAAAATACGCAGAATTTTGCAACTTAACTCTGGTCACAACTATTCCTCTACTATAGATAGTCTCGACAGAAGCGTCACAAAATTTATCCATTGTGTCCATTAATTTTCTGCATCAATGTGCATTAATCCTTTAACGTACAATGTGCAAACGATTCTTCAAATGTATAGTATTCAATTTTGTTTAAATTTATTCATACATGCAATACTCACAGAGAAGAATAGATCTATTTAACGAATACCTCGCGAATGTTAAAACATATTGATTTTAATACATGCAGGGTGTTCGGCCACCCCCGGGGAAAAATTTTAATGGAAGATTCTAGAGGCCAAAATAGGATGAAAGTCAAGAATACCAATTTGTTGATGGAGGCTTCGTAAAAAAGTTATTAATGTTTAAATTTCCGCCTGTGTTGAATTTTTTTCTAGAAAAGGGGTAGGATTTCGGAGGTATGTCTATTGACCAAAAATTGTTGTAATTGACCTCCACAGCTAAAAATATTTTTTCGAGTACGATTTGGAATTTCTTTTTTACCGAAAAATTTTCCGGCCAGTATGGAACTTTAAACGTTAGTAACTTTTCAACGAAGCCTCAATCAACAAATTGGTATTCTTGATTGTCGTCTTATTTTGGCCTCTAGAATCTCCCATTAAACATTTTTCCGTGGCCGAACACCCTGTATATTAAACTTCACCACGTGTGTAGCCTTGCTATTGTAAAGTTTAACATAAAGAACTTATGACTTGTCATGAGGTTCTACTTATTTTTTATATATACCTCTGATATACCAACCACTCCTAACGCGACAATAACAACCTTTGCTAACGACACAGCTATAATGTCAGCAAATAAAAACCCTATAAAATAATTCACCCTTAAATTCCAATGAGTTCAGGAGTTCGCATTGTAATTCTCGCGTAACTTCTCGACAAGGAAAGAAAATAGATATAGCAAGAGCAACTGAGAGATATAATAGGCAGAACATCGACGGTCGAGACCGCATACTTCAAAAAGATGCCACGTACTAATGTTGTCATTGTATTATAATTGATAAAACATTTAAGAAATATAAATTTCTGTAATTTTTCTCTTATCTTCATAAAAATGTTGTCAATGGATTGGTGATGCTCTCCCGACAAAAGTAAGTCAAAATATGACATGAATTGGAAATATGTATCTGTTACATATGTAATTGTTAAAAAAATGCTTCTAAGCGGATCAAGATTAATCTTATATATGTCGTGCTTGGACTTATTTTTATCAAGAGAACTTCATCAATTTATTGGTAGCATTTTTATGAAGGCAAAATAAAAATTACAGAAATATATATTCTTTAAATTAAATGTTTTATCATAGTGTACGCGCCATCTCTTTGAAGTACGCGGTCTTGGTAATTGCTACTCGTCTTATTATATCTTTTTCGCTTGCTCTCGTTGTGTGTATATATGCTGTGTATATATACTGTCTTTATCAAGAGGTTCTCCACTGTAATTTAACTATGCATTACTGTACAGCTATGACTGTATTGTTGCACCGGGGCGAGGTGTTTCTCAATAAACTCATAATAACACACGAAATATAACGTAGCACACAACTTATAACTTTATTAATACACAAATAGAACGACCGTCCACTTCAAGGACTCTCGCGATACTCTCTTTCAAATCATTCCCAGTTTCTCTAGCAACCGGAAATCACGGGATCTCGCTTCCGCTCGTTCGAAGGGGCAGCTTCACATCGTTGCGGAACAGCCTTCACGTTGTCGCAACGATGCATCTCCAATCCGTCGCAACAGTATAAATGGTGCATAAAGGCAAACAAAACCAAATTAATGCATGTAAATTTCACAATGAAAAAGAACGTACATACGCGCCAGTCTTTTTAAACAATAACGCGATACCAAAATCTGATAAGATCAAATACCTTGGCGTAAACATGGATCAAAGATTAACCTAGAAACATTACCATCAACAAAAGAAATAGCAGCTGGAAATAAAATTAAGCTAGTAGGTCAACGTTCGAAACTCTCGATCGAAAACATATTGCTCCTATACAGAAACATATTAAAACCGGTTTTGTTTAGAACTTATAGAACTCGAATATAAATTGTACAAAGATTCCAATCGAAAACATTGCGTATTAAATGCACCATATTACATTAACAATTACATAATCAACAAAGACTTTAACATATGTTATGTCACAGAGGAAATCTAAAAGATTTGTTAAAATCTACCGTGCGAAGCTTCCACGTCATTCCAACACTCTGATGAAGAATTTTATAAATATCCATCCCGTAGTAAAAAGGTTAAGGCGAAAATGGTCTATAGATAATAAATCTACTACTAACACCTGAAGATCATCACAATATATAGATGCATCGTTAAAAGGGAGCGATATCGATAGATGACATCTCCCTTCAGAACGTATTCCGTCATCTAATTTACTTAGTGCAATTGTAGTTTTGCAGATTGTAAAGACCTTTGTAGTCAACAAAAAAAAAGTACAAGTTCGGTTCGTCGTTGTACAATGTTGTATGTATGTACAAATATAAGATACCTACCTAAAGGTGTCGATAATGAAGAATTAAGTCTATGTACTTGTTACGCGACATCTGTGACTGTTAATTAGTACTAGGTACATATTTCTAGAATATTCGCTAAGAATGTATATTAAACCACATGTCCCAAATCCTGTAACATAGAAAGCTGTAAACCGTTAAGAGCAAGACACATATATCGATCTGAGTCAATTTATTCTCCTAAAAACCCAACATACGATAACGAATTGAAACTTCTCTCTGATATGTTCATGGTTGACATCTTGATTTTCATAGTATCGGTAAACCTCTACGCCTATCACAGTAAAAGTTGGCTGAAAATTGGAACTTCAAGCCAGACGTTTATGGAGTAGATACGTCTAGTCAAAAGCAAAAATGGACAGCGAGAAAAGGGAAGGAGGTCCTTGTCAGCTTTGTGGTGTGCCAAGGGGAATCATCCCTCACTGATGGGGATGAACACCGGGCATTTATGCTAAAGATCAGGTCGGGCACATATCCAATGAGAATATGTGTCTAGTAAAGTACACGTGACAATGTTTACATCTATTTCAACAATTTCCACTCGAAAGCACATCTGATTATAGCTTTTGTAACTCACGTGTCTCTAAACCGTTGCTAACACTTGATCTAGAGCTAAAGAATAGTTGCTTATCTCGAATATTTCGTGCATTTTTCTCGTGAAAACTCCGCTAACATGTCCGTTCGTCCTGACTGTACCTTGTTCCTTTTGACGCACCTGGTACGATCGGATGACGTTTCCCGGCGGCAGGAAAAATTCACGAAAACCTCGATCGCGCGCGAAACGGGTTGCGGGTACGCGAAGAGGTTGGATCCGCGAGTTTTTCGCGAGTATCCAGCCGCGGTATAATCTCGCATCGAGTGGTTGGATAGACTCACAGGGAAAAGAACGGCCAGAGGAGTACAGGCAGAGAAGCACATATACCGAGGAGTAAGTAGAGAGAAACGAAAGGGGTGGGGAGTTAAAGAGGATTGCCGATCCATCCATGAGGGACGATGCAGTCTCTGAATGCGAGATAAAACCTCGCTGATGCCCAGCAGAGCGATTCGAGTGGTGCGAGCAAGAGGGCAAGCCGACCGGGTGGCGCGTAAGAAAGAAAAAAATAGAGGGTTAAAGGGAACGACGGGTAGAGCAAGAGAGAAAGGAAGAGAAAGAGAGAGAGGGGGTGAGGAGATCCATTGAATGCGGCGGAAGGTAAAACTCGAGGTACCAGATCCGAAGAGACGCTGAAGACTCTTCCAAATCCATATAAATTGTCGTATTGTTAGAAGGCCGTACCGCATACCAATTCGAGATGACACGAAAAATCCTCGAAAAAGAGCAGCGTCCACAATGTCGCCGGTTTCGTTGCGATAGCGAGGTCGATGCAGTTCTTACTCGCGAATGTCACCGCGAACTTTAAATTTCAGATTTTTTCTCTACCATAGAATCGTTTCCTGTTCGTTCGCCTTATTCGGACATTTCCGGAATGACGAATTTAATCGTTTCCGTTAAGTTAAAGCGGTAACAAGGAAAACAGAATTTATCACTAGACTGCGGATGTTTATGTAAATGCATATATTTATAGAAAATAGATAAAAGAGTGAAACTTAAATAGAAATTTGTTTCATCACTAGAGGTCCTTAAAAATATATTTTTTATTTTGCATATGGCATATATTTTGCATATTTTCTGTAAAAACATATGTTATATATGTTTATTGCATATCTTTTGATAAAATTAATGCTTATGTGGGCTTCCGAACATCTATTTCAGCCTACTAATTTTACATTTATATACGACAGTCATGGCAGAAATGACAACATAGCTATTTATACATCTTGTGTTTACATACAGTGTATCATTAATAACAGTAACAATTCATAGATGCTACTAATAGTATTAATTATTCTGAAGTATTCTGGGTAGATAGGAACTACGGAAACGAATTTTATGAGGTCAGATTGTTAAAGAACCTAAAACAATTAAAGCGTGCTACTTCAGCAAATTTAAATATGCCTTAATCACATCTTGTAATGTTGAGCGTTCGATCAAAAATTGTCTTTAAGCAATAAACGTCATCAACTAACTCTTGGCAATATTGAAAAAATACTCGTAACATATTGTAATTTAAATTATAATTTATTATTATTATGTTTAAGTAATAAAATTATTTGAACATATTTCGAATATATTTTGCATATTCCTGTATATTTTGACATAATATTGATACAAATTTGACATATGTCACTTACATATTTTAACATATTTTATTGACATAAACATCCGCAGTCTACTTATCACATAATTGACTGGTCGAGAATCATAGCGTTGTAAGTCCAAATTTTTTAAATTTCGGTCAATATTTATTCTTTAATTTTTAAAGGAATCGTCCGTTTACTTTTACAAACGATTAAAATAAACACACTTACATTTCTTTCCTCAACATTTCACAGTATATAACTATTGCCAAGAACAAGTATATACTTATGCAGTGGACTAAAAGTTACAAGACTATAATAAAATAATGCCGCATAAATAATATTTTCCATAACCTTTGTCAATAACCATTAACCAAGACGTGTATTAGGTAAACAAAATATCTATGGTGTTACATACTTATGACAAAGTACATTTTAATTCTTATTATAATTTCACTGAGAAAGGATATTACTACTATATTTCTTGATACATATATAAATGTACGGATATCACAGTGTGTTTGTTCACAATTTCACATTTGATAGTAGAACAGATTTTCTAAAGTAGAAGAAGAGCAGAAACGTCTAAGAACAAATATTTTAGTTTATTGTTATCGTTATATTCTTGAAACATTCGAGATAAATTCTAAATATCCTTTGAAACCGAATATGTATAGTATCGAAAATGACTTAGAGAGTTTGCACACTAGGGTAGTCCTTAGTTACTGGGGACAAAATTTTGTTTTATTTTTTTTTTACGCACCCCCATAGATTGTGACACTTGATGAAGAAACCATTTATGCCAAATAAAATATGTTCAATCTTCAAACTCTCGTAACTTTCTTTAAATTCATCCAAATGCAACAAAACACATTATTTTAAAGCGTCATATTTCTAGTTGTAGAATCTTTAAATAACTTATATCAGAAAAACTGACCAAGGCGTAAAATCTGCCTTTAAAGACAAGTCTATCAAGCCATAAAACTTTCTTAATGTTTATCAAGTGCTACAAAGTGTAAACAATATTTTTTGCAATTTTTATGTATAATATCGATGTATTACTCGTTTGCAATTGAGAAAAGTCAAATTTGATTGAAAATTTATATATTTTAATAAAGATAACTATTTAAAGAATATATTTTATGTATCAAATGTAGTTAAATATGAATTATATGAAACAAAAATTCAACGAGCCAAAAATTAAGTAAGAAGTAACAAGTAATTAAACAAAAAATAGATACTTTAGTTATTTCTCTCGCATGAGAAATAGAAATCTCAGTCAAGAGCAAGCTATAGCTTAAATGTCTCATACATATGTCCACAATTTATATCTGAGTGCTTTCCAAAGATCTGGTGAATATAACTTCGATATCCTGAACTGCTACAAAAAACAGACAAAATTACTTTCGCATGCGAATCACATTTAACTGGTATTATTTTATTTTGATACATTAATAAAAAATGTGAAATATTACTAACTTTTATCAGTATCAGTAACTAAAAATTCTTTCTGTGACAATATTTTTTCTTCCTCCGATGATATATTTTCTTCTTCTGATCCCTGGTTTTTGCTGTTATTTGCAGCGGATTTAGAAGGAAGGATTACCTCTAATGTTTGTTTTACAAATGGTAGTGATTTTTTCTTTGGTATTGGTCTCGTACTTGAAAGCAAATGGTCCAAAGTAAAAATCAATTTTAGAAGACTTTCGTTCATATTTTTCTCGATATTGACGAAAGTGCTTCTTGCGCCTCTACTAAGAGAGTTCTAATTGGCAAAATGGTATGCAAAGATTTATCTTCAGAAAAAGTTCTTTAAGTGGGTATGTTTTAAACAGAGGTATGTACTTAATAACGTATAGGCAGCACAGACGAAAGTGAAACGCTAACTCTCGATAATCATATATATTTCAATTAGTTATAAAACATGAAGTCGGACGAATTCGGAAATGCTTTTTTTGTATTGCAATCATAAACCTTTACAAAATTTAATGATACCAAAAGAAGTACCGGGATCCACCCTGAAGTATAACAAAATTATTAATGAAATCTTATAATAAAGAAAAAAATCACCGAATCATGGATTATTTTTAAATATTAATAACTATATAAATATATATGATGGAAAAGTAAAACATGTGGAAAACGTAGGTACGCCACTGCCTGAAAGCATCTATAACGAAAGAATTTACATAACTCCTTTAAAACATTAAAAATTAGCTAATAAACGAACAGTTTTTAATCCTTTGCACTATGAAGTCACCTCTGGCGTGACACTTCATATAGTTAATAAAACAAATCAGTGGGAAGCAGTTTTATTTTAAAAATGCTTTGAAGTTATGTGTATGTATTTAAAAATCTTGTATTATACACTTCTCAGCATAATAATATTAGTATTCCTTATCAAATGTTCAAATGCAATCGCACTGAATTGCATACAAAACTTATGTCTATGAATATCCCAGTTGTTTGATAAAATCAGTTATATGTACAATTCAATTATTGTTAATATTGAGTTTATTCTCGTCCGTGAAGGTTGTGCACATTTGGTAGAGTTATTTTTTGAAATTTTTAGGCATCAAAATGGAAGAAGAAAATAACGGTTATAGCGATATTGAGGATAGCCATTTTTACATGTAGGAAATAAATATTCGTATTTTGATATTACACATTTTTTTCTGAACAATCGTTTTGTTAATATAACATTAAACTTTAAATAACTGCAAGCAATTACTTCATACCTGACGTGTGATATCAAAACCACAAAAATTAAATTAGAGTTGGTCGAGAACAAACTAGAAAAACAATTATAGTGTAAAGGGTTAAAAAGCAATTAAGACAGAGGTATATGACATAAACTATCTTAAATTTAGACGAAGCATATTACTTTATGAATCCACAAATGGAAAAAGGTACATTAGTGCATTATTTCTCAGATATTTATCCATCTCGAAAGATAAACATTCAACAGTTTACGTTAAATTTTTGAAATCAACTTTTAACCTTGTATTCGGGGCAAATACCCCACTGTGTGACATCTGGCTAGTCGAATTCTGCCCGATTGCGTGTAAAAGACTTCATTTAATTACAAGACTAATCGACCTTGGAAACGAAACCGGGCTTGTCGTCTCGTTTCCGATAACCGAAAGGCAATATCAACGCCGCGTCGCGTCGATCCCTCGCGCGGAGGATCTCTGGCGCAGCCACTGATCGAAGAAGAGGCTGGTGGCGAACGATTATCTCGGGCAAACGTTCGCTGACACAAGGGCCTTACCACTGAAAATAACCCGCGCAGATACAAGTGGCAAAATTAAAAAGGAACACGAGAAGCGTCTTTAATCTCCTGGTCTATAAAAACTCTTCCACGGAGAGGTTCGAGCTCGAGAAAAGAAGAAGATGGAAGAAAGGATTTCGCGCGATTCGGCAGCAGCCGCTACGTTTCGAAGGCATCGGCAGAAAGGAAATCGGCTTACCGGGCAAAAATATACTGATATTTATGAGGGTCGCGACATCAGAGCTAATCTTCGGGAGATAATAATTTATCGGCCACCGGCGTACCAAGGAGGTGTATTTTGACTGAAATCCCTTTGCCCCTTCTTCCTTCGAGCATCTTTCCACGCCAACCCCCATGCGATCGCGATGCTCTCGAGTACTGACTCGTATTTCAGTCGACTTCAAAGACACGGTTGACACTGCAACGTGCCAGATTCGCTTGAGTGCTGAAGGGGATAGAAAAAAACTAACATCGTTCGCGGGGCCAATGATGCTTATTGATAGTCTGCAAATTCCCAACGTTAGATACCAAATTACCGAAAAAATCGTTTCTTTCCCGATGGAAATGTTAGAATTCCAGTGTTCGGTAAGAAAGTTGGATAATTTATCAGGTAATTTGCACATTTTTCTACGTGTACATTAACTTTTAGGAAACTATCTACAGAGCTATCATCTTCTTGAATAATTCTACTCTATCAGCACTGGAACTGTTATTACCGATCTGCTGAGAATACTGTACTGTCGGTATAAGGATGTCAACAAATGTTAAGGTTTCAACTTTGTTGGAGGGCAATGATACCCGAATAAGTGAATGTTTTGTATGTGTGTGTGATAGAGGCACGATGTGACGTAATTATCGATCTGCGACGTTGCGTTGCACAGGTTTTTCTTTTCCTTCATTTTTGTCTTTTCTTCCAGTTCGTTCCGCTCGAACGCTAAAGCAACATCGTGTCGAATCAGAGTTTATATATTGCTGCATACGCGAGAACCCACTGTATATTTTATTATAAATAAAGAAAATTCAAGAAACTTGTTCGATCCAATAAAAGTTTCAGGGCAATTAAATCGTTTAAAAGCAAGAATGTACGTCTACCACCGACCTTCTTGATATCGTGTCGGAGAGGAAACGAATTCCTAACCTAAAACAGTAAATTCCCCTGAAATTCTTTGGGAATTTATCATCCTTTTGCACATTACGGTTGGAAACACCGGGGATTCATACTAGCCGATTTTCATTTGCAAAGATTCAAGTCGTTGATCACGCGAGTCGCACGATGAAAAGCTACATCATGGAGGCGCGCGTGTGAAAGACCGACACCGTACCAGATCGGGACGCGGCAAGAATAATAATAGGATCCGAATTCCTCGGTGATACATCGACTGACGTTTCGTTATTTACGACAGCTCCCCTTAATCCACGCTAGAAACGGCGAATCGCATTAACGAGAATGGTGAATCCGAAAATCTGTCCGTGCACAGGAGTCCCAGGTTGCCGCGTACGAATCCTGATCACGAATCGCGAGCGGATTACCCTTCCTCAAAAGTACGAGAATGTTAATGTGAACAGGAATTCCGCTATGCGACAAAATTTCACCAGATTCGATCAAAAGATACTTCTGTTTTACTTTAATGTTGAAGTGCATTTCATTTTTCAGTTATTAACGCACTCGTAATGACCAACGATCCAATTTCACGATCAAATATTCTTCAATATTTCGTTTCAAATCGACCCATCAAATAATAATAATTATTATTATTATTCATTTATTAACGGGATTAAAATTTACAATATGTTGCAAGGATAATTTTAGACTTTCTAATGATTGTTCAATTAAATCTGCTTTAGATATCTAGATTGTACATACAAAGGAAACAATTGAGTAATCGTTGAACACAAAAGATGACCTTTGGTTAGGTTACTTACAAACATAATATCTGCAATTCTTCTTCTACTATGCAGTGTTTGAAGATTCGTATTAATAAGTAAGTCATCATAATTATGCGATTCAAGAGGCATGGAACGCCCATTATACCTAGCAAAAAAACGTAAAAAGTTTGTTGAACACTATCAATGTTGTTTTGTAATAAGGAGACCAAATTATGCTGCCATATTCTAGAATAGGTCTCGTCAAAGCACAATATAAGATTTTAAGTGTATTAATTTTACTAAAGTATCTGGAAACCCTATGAATAAGTCCCAGAGAGCAAAGACTATGCGAAATAATTTTTTTCATAATGAATTTTGAAAGATAAGTTAGAAGAGCAAGTTATACCAAGATTTTTAACATGATTAAGCGAAGTTAGTTCGATACCATTTAGAGTACAATTATAAACCATATTATTTTTCTTATTACTAAACTTAACAATATGGTACATATCTAAATTAAGGGACAATTTATTTAATGAGCACTAATTCTGAAGCCTGTAGGTCATCTTGAACTGATTGAGCACTTTGCTGATTATAATGCATTTATATATCTTAAGATCATCGGCATATAATACAAATTTAGAGTGTTGGAATACCTTAGAAATGCCATTAATATACAAAGTGGGGCGATAACTATGTCCACCTTGAATATCTCCATTATTTGTAATAATATGAAAAAATGTTACATACAAAACTTGCACGGTATAGAGGAGGATACATTGTGATACAAACATTATTCGTGTGGGTGGAGACATAGAGGAGATTTCATGGTCATTTTCATTTTTTTAAATGGAATGCTATATTTTTTTTATTGCGATGTGATAGCGGGTGTTGAGACTTCATCAAGCTATCCTTGATGGTCATACAAGTTCAAATGTGGTAGTAAAATAAACTTTCTTACATTACGGAAGATGTTCGAAATGGTGACTGTTTGCGCCAATGCAAAGTTGCAGTCTTCGTATCGCTGCATCACGTGCCTGTCTTATCGTCTCTGAATTTATTCTAGCACATGCTGCAATTATCCGTTGTTTCATATTTTCTGGTGTAGTGAGTATTTCTTGATAAACAACATTTCTCAATGCTCCTTAGAGAAAAAATCTAATGAAGTTAAGTCTAGAGAGCGAGCTGCCATGGAACTAATCCTCCACGTCCTACCCATCGATTTAGGTAAAGTTCGATAAGTACATCTCTTACTCTCCGAGCATAATATGCTGGGCATCCGTCGTGCTGTAACCACATCAATTGACGAATGTTTAATGGTACATTTTCTAATAAAATCCCTAATGTATTTCGTATAAAGTGTTCATATCGTTTGCCAGTAAGATGTCCATTTATGAAATGCGGTCCGATTATTTGATCATCAACGATTCTGCACCACACATTAACTGACCACTGTCGTTGATGCTCAACTTGTCGTAATCAATATGGTTTATCGGGACTCCAATAATGCATATTATGCAAATTGAGATTTCCATGGTTAGTAAAGGTAGCTTCATCGGTGAACAGTATTAAAGAAATAAATGTTTCATTCGTTTGTATTTTTTGTAGAGCCCACTGATAAATGTGACACGATTCATAAAATCCGCATCGTATAACTGTTGATGGAGACAAATATGGTATGGATGAAATTTATGTCGTGCAAGGATTCGTAGTACGCTCCTTCTACTGATAGCCGATTCACGTTCAATCTGTCAGGAACTAATCTGCGGGTTACGAGTTATAGTTGCAAGAACAGAAACTTCATTTCTTTCGTCAGTTGCTCTTTTACGACGACTGCTCTCAGGGGTACCCAAACTTCCGGTTTCCTTTAATTTTTTGCACAATCTTAGAAATGTTCGGTGCGAAGGATGTGTGCGGTTTAGATATCGTTCAGCATACAAAGCTGCAGCTCTTCAAAAGAAAATTTCATTTTGATAATCACACTGTTGCTTGATTTAACAATCCACTGAGACTGACTACCGATATTTCATGTCATTGTTACGATCTCCCATAATGTTTCTAGCATGTATGTAGCTAAATACATTTCTAGCTACACGCGATGTATTGCGACAACATAAACAATGTTGCAAGACTATCCGTTTACATGAAAGCAAGGATTTATGAAGTACAGCATGTGCTAAAATAAATTCAGAGACGATAAGACAGGCACGTGATGCAGCGATACGAAGACTGCAACTTTGCATTGGCGCAAACGGTCACTACTTCGAACATCTTCCGTAATGTAAGAAAATTTATTTTACTACCACATTTGAACTTGTATGACCATCAAGGATAGCTTGATGAAGTCTCAACACCCGCTATCACATCGTAATAAAAAAATATAGCATTCCATGTAAAAAAATGAAGATGACCATGAAATTTCCTCTATGCCTCCACCCACACAAAAAATGTTTGTATCACAATGCGTCCCCCTCTGTACCGTACAAGTTTTGTATGTAACATTTTTTTTAATGGAGATATTCAAGATGAACATAATTATCGCCCCACCCTGTACATTATAAATAGAAGAGGTCCCAAATGTGAACCTTGTGGAACACCAGATGTAACATTAACCTCTCTTGAGTAATTATTATTGAATTTAACTATTTCAACTCTATCTGATAAAAAACTGGATATCCAAGAAAGTATACAGCTGTTTATTCCTAATGCCTTTAATTTGAGGATTAAGATTGAATGATTAATAGAATCAAAGACTTTCGAAAAGTCAGTATAAACTGTATGAATCTGCATGCCTTTAACCAGACAGTTGGTTAAATAATAATGATACTCCACAAGGTTAGTCACAGTCGATCTACCGATAACGAATCCATGCTGCCGATTAATGATGATGCCTTTGCAATGAAATGATAGTTTGTGACTAATTAAGTTTTCCATAATATTAGGCATGACATTTTGAGTACTAATAGATCTAAAGTTTGAAATTGACGTTGAGTTAGTAGATTTAGGAATCGGCTTAATTAAACATAACTTCCATAATTTAGGAAAGATGCCGGCTGATAAAGATTTATTAAATATTAACCATAAGACTCCATGGACATAATAAAATCACATGATTTAAAAAATATGGGAGGAATATTGTCATATCCTGGACCACAATTATTTTTGAGTTCGTTAATAGATGTAAATATTTCACGAATATCAAGAGAGAGGTTAGAAATATTTATATTAGAGGGATATTCTAAATCGGAATTACTATGAACAGTATCCTCTGTATATACTGATTCAAAAAATTCAGCAAAGGTATTCGCCACCGATAAATTGTCCTTCAATATATTATCCTTATAAGTGTAACAAGAGGCAGGTGAATTGATAAAATTCCAAAACGATTTTAAATTTAGGTGAATATTTATTTCGGCACGCATAACGTGTTTATTTCAGCAGTATATCGAAAGACTTTCACATTTCGATCTTACATCGGAAAACGTTAGGTAGTCTTCATAGAATTTGGTGATTTTGAAACGTCTGTGGAGTGATTTTTTACGTTTGATAAGGGAGATAAGTTCACTAGAAAACCAGGAAGGATATAAAGAAGTTTGTTATGTGGTAGATGGAACATAATCAATCACAAATTTGAGCTGTCGATATAAAAAATCTACAGATTCATCTACGGATAGTTCAACAAAGGATACCATCCCAGTCTATTGTGGAAAAATAATTATTTATTTTCTGGTAATTGGCTTTATGAAAAAGTTTTATGACAATGACAGAAGTAGTGGATTGAAAAGAGAGAGGTAAAGGAAGAGCAATATCCAAAGGAAGATGATACGAGTCAGGAGGTACGAAAGGTTCAGATGTTGATGAAATCACAGCATTAATTGATGAAGAAAAGACGAGGTCAAGTAGGCAATCGGATGAGGAGGAGGGATTAATTTGATATAAATTAAAAAGATTAAAATAGTTACAGATAACTTCAGATTGCTTTTCAAAGGGACAAAAACCGATTGAAGAGTGAGTCAATAGTCCAACCTGGTCATTAAATATTCGTGAATGAGATAAATTATAATCACCGGCAATAATAATATCAGAGTTACTATTTGAAAGAATGACTTCCTCAACCGTCATACCATGAACCTCGTAAATAGATGGAACGGTGCCCGGCGGCAAGTAAACAGCACCAATAACAATAGATTTAAATCCGTTATACACTTTGACAAACAGCTGTTCAATATGAGCTACAGATACGTTAATACGATGGCTAAAGATTCGCTCCAGAACAGCAATAAGAACACCTCCACCACGCTTAAACACACTATTATCATAATTCCTATCCATCCTATATACAGGGTGTTCGGTTACCTCTGGGAAAAATTTTAATGGCAGATTCTAGAGGCCAAAATAAGATGAAAATCAAGACTATCAATTTGTTGATGGAGGCTTCGTTATAAAGTTATTAACAATTAAATTCAAAAATTTCAAATCGTTCTGGAAAAATTATTTTCAGTTGCGGGGGTCACTTACAATCATTTTTGGTGAATAGACATATCTCCGAAATCCTACCCATTTTCTAGAAAAAAATTCGAGAAGGTGTGAAATTTTTCGACGGAAAAAAAAAAATTTCAAATCATTTTGGAAAAATTATTTTCGGTTGCGGGGATCACTTACAATCATTTTTGGTGAATAGACATATCCCCGAAATCCTACCCACTTCCGAGAAAAAAAATCGGATAGGTGCTGAAATTTTTCGGCGAAAAAAAAATTTTTCAAATCGTTCTAAAAAAATTATTTTCGGTTGCGGAGGTCAATTACAATCATTTTTGGTGAATAGACATACCCCCGAAATCTTGCGCATTTTCGAGAAAAAAATTCAATACGGGCGGAACTTTAAACGTTAATAACTTTGTAACAAAGCCTCCATCAACAAATTGGTATTCTTGATTTTCGTCTTATTTTGGCCTCTAGAATCCCCTATTAAGATTTTTCCCAGGGGTGGCCGAACACCCTGTATAACATAACCGTCTAGACCTATCTCTGGATTCGAAATATTATCACATAACCACGTTTCGACAAGAATAACAATATCATAATCATTTGACTTAACTGAAATCGCACATCTTAGTTCATAAAGCTTGATACGCAATCCACATTTTGATAAAATACTGAAGGATATTTTAATGGTTTTTTTGTGAAAAGTTAACATCTACAATCTTGGGAATGCCATTAACGTACCTAATTATTTTATTCACTTCACCATTGTTCACAAGCGAGCTTAGTTCAATTCTTAGGATATAACTTGTCATCAACACACGTTAGATTATTAATTTGCATCGAGACCTTTAAATGATCTCGACGTTTTTAGCAATCTTTCTGTTTGTACATTCAAGTATACAAATTTAACATTTAAACGTTAAAATGGATAAAACATTTCGCATGAGAGGCTTCGAATTAATTAAAGCACCGCTTCGCACTGTTACAGAAAAACGGTGACGTCAAAGAAAACATTGATCCAGGAACAGTTAGTAACGTCGTTACATGTACTATTTACGGCCATAAATGCCGGATTTATGATCACGATAAAAACCTTGTAGGCGCGTTCATGTTAATACATTGCGAATATAGTACGTACACGCACGTACAATGTTGTTCGCATAAAGAGATCTAGTAGGTCCTCGTTTAAAAATCATGTTGCTGCGACCTTTTGTTGCGTAGCGTCCACATTTTGCCGCCGAATTCTTTAATGATTCGATCTCTCGAAGCAACCCAATTCGTTCCTGGCTCATTGTTGTCGCAAATTGATCCTTTATTACGCCGTAACTCGAAAGATCGCGTGTCGTGGAAGATAACGGGGCCGTTTGTAAAATGTAAAATTCGTAATGCATCGCCGCAAAAGTGGAATAAGCCAAGACATATGGGGATGGAGTCGTCGCTAGCAGTGGTGGCCGTGCGGCAGTGGCACAGCAATAGAAAAGGGGCGGCAGACGAGAGGGGAATCTCCTACGTGTACGTTTATGTGTCTCATTTATCAGCACAGATATTATTATGGCTCTACGCGGCCGCAGCTAGGAATTTTACATACGTACGGACATTTGTACCTTCGCGATATAATATAAGGACGTAATAATGCACGGGCATACAAACGAGCCGGCGTACCAGCACTTTCAACGATGTCCTGATGCCTGGCTCACGTATTTCCACTCCACCAGCTTGTTCGACGAGCTCAGAATTAAGTAATTCGCGCTTCCAATTGAATTTCTAACTCCTACGAGTTTTCTGGTAACTCTAACTTTCACTGAACCTACGATCAGCGGTGCGCTATCCTTTAGGCCAGTGCTGCTCAACTTTTTGTAACGTGTGCTCCAAATATAGGTTTCACAGTCCAAATGCATCCTTTTGCGCATCAAGTTTTTCTAGAAATTTGTGTCCTCAAGTTGTAATAAAGATAAAATTGCATGTAAATTTATTCTTCTGCGATAACAATTTTATTGTATGCACTCAATAATAATTAAACGAAAAACAACATTAACATAAAATACTTATTTGACGCTAAAAATATCGATTGATTGTCTCCTTAGTGCTAGCTCGTTAATTACGAACAAAATCATCTGCAAAAGGTTTAAGTTTCTGTTTTCTCAGGAACCAACAAAGATATCGACGTTGCTTTTTAAGTTGAACAGTCTAGGGGGGGATTAATATTACGTGCGACAATTTACTTTTTGGTAGAAGATCTTCCTTCACAGTTCATACTAAATTGTTTCCTTCGTTTGTTGAAAGTATAGCTATAGTTGCACTGCAACCGTGCGTTAAATAAATGTACGAATACGTCTTACAATTAGAAAGAAATAGTGAATTCAGTGCATCGTCTATTATTGAACATTTTGCCGAACAGATGCCTGAAAACGCAAGCGTCCTTGCACATTATGCTGCAGGATGAATGTCTTTGAGAAGATATTCCCTAAACGAAGCGATCTTCGTGCTTCTGTCCAGGCAGAACAAGGAAACTTCCATGCGTGCAGCACGTGCTGGTAAGGCACAAGATCCGGCATCCCCCCCGCCGAATGCCAAAGGGTCCCACCACGGTCGTCAAACCTTAATACATTTACAGCTCACGAGAGCACTCGGTGCTGCCGTGAGCGGCAGTCCTGGATATTTGCTGGTGGATCTCTCTATAGAGTGTATCACGTTTGCGCATGTGAATATCACACGTATAAGTAGAAGAAAGATGGCCCGGGCCATCCGTCCCCAGCGGCTAACCCCCTGATATATCGTTTACGTGTCTCGGCGTGCATACGTCGTTTGGGACACATGCCTCCTCTGCCTCCTTCTTCGACTCCTCTGCTTCTTTCCGCCATCTACTTTCTTCCACTATCGTCCGTGGCTCGTCCTTTTCTCTTCTACTCTCTGCTGTTCCGCCAAATGTCTCGAGGATACCGCGAATCCTTGTTTTACGAATTCACAGAACGAGTGGAGATGGTTCGAGAACTGCGCTCAATACTCACCCCTTTAGTTCCCGTAGAGATATGCCCTACTTCTTACAACCCTCCATTTTTTACCTTAACAGTATTAGACTGCCTCCCGAAGAAACTTTCTAAACCTCTGTCACTCTCTTTCTTACTTACAAAATCTTTAGAATCAATTAAAGTCGCCCACAGTGAAAAATGTTCAGGTTGTGTCATGAAAATTTGATTGAAAAAAAATGATTAATCCATAAACTAATACTTTGTAATCATTCATATACAAAATAAAAAAATGAAACATTATTCTTTATTAATGAAAACAAAAATGACAACCGTATCGTACGCCAAATTGTCCTTATATTAAAAATCGTACATAAAAGGATTCAGTATATTTACATAGTGAAAAAGAAATTTAATTTGAAAAATTAATTCGATAGTTAGTAGGGTAATCATTATCATATATAACTACCTGGAATCGTTGTGGTATAGAGCGGACTAACTTTTCCAAGAAACCTGGATTAATATTTTTCCACGCTGTCCAAATTCCTGCTTTTAATTGATCTTTGATGTTTCTTGTTTATTTACTTGTAATTTCAATTCACGCCAAACATGCTCAATGTAATTATAATTTGGAGCAGTTGTATACATAGTAGCCATTCTTGAGTGATCCTCGATGCATGTTTTGGTTCAGTATTGCCATAAAAAATGGAGGAATCTAACAATCCTAACTTTTGTACACTATGTTTTAAACGAATTTTTAACATATTTAAATAATACCACTTGTTCATCATTCTCTCAATGAATTCTAAAGAAACGTAGTCCCATATCATAACGCTTACAATTAGTTTTTTCCGTAATGGTCGGATTTAAATTTTGTATTTTTCACTGTTGATTCGGTTTTTGCTAAACCCTTGTTTTACCATCATTTCCAAATAATTTAATTTTGCTTTCACCTGTAAAGATGACGTTTTTTCAAAAACTGTAATCTTTATTCATATAACGTTTAGCGAACTCTACACTTACAGATTTTCCTATATATTGTTCAACCTCAATCGCAGTAGCCGGAACACTTAATTTTTAACTATTTTTAATTTTTTCACAATAAGTATGCACCTTCGTCAGCTTCTGTTAGTTTCGGATTAATTTTTATTTTATTTCTTAAATATGTTTTCCTCTTAATAACTGTTTATTATATATTGTATAGTAGAGTCACTTCTATTTAACATTTTAGCAATATTTCTGTATAATTCATTATTATTAAAATGATGAATTACAAGTTCACATTCCTCTAGTGACGTTTGTTTCACATTTGAATTATTATTTAGTCGGAAAACCATCTTCAACTGATGTAATGTCATTCAATTGATTTCAAAGAATAGGGAAACAAATGAAAAGCAAACCATTGTGTAGCATTTGTTTAAAGAAACACGATATTATTATACTGTACAATTTTGAATATAAATATGATTCAGCATACTCGATATGATAATTATTTTTTTTCATCAATAAAGAAAAATGTTTAACTTTTTACTTTATGTGTGAACAATTACTAAATATTAGTCTATAGAATAATAATTTTTTTAAGCCAAATTTCTTACCCTGTTATTGTATCGAGGCAGCACTTTTCACGATACGACCTGTACGATTTTCACCTTGAGTGACTGTATGTGTATTTCATCAACATAGAGTGTCAGCACGCTTCTTTCTCCATATTCAAACACGAACAAAGTAGGTGTCCATTTTCTAAATCGACATTTATCCATCATATCCTTACTAGACAGTATATCGTTGCTTTCAGTTTGAATTTCAGCGTAATAAATCACTGTATTTCGACACGAATCATTATTATTCTTCAGTGTATAGTGTTTCATCTAACTTAAGTATCTTAAATATTTCATTCGTGTTTGACAATACAAGAAAATGTCAAAGAGAAACATTACTCGTTCACGAGAGACAAATATGATAGACAAAAGAACTTTCCAAGAAATTTTTAAAGTCATATTTTTTGAGAATTTAAAGCCAACGACGTTTTTCTAAGTAGGAAGACGTAATTCCAATTATAACCAATGAAAAGACAAATTCAGCTGTGCGTATAATATGTTGACCATCGGATGATGTTAAGCAACAAAAATCAACTGAAGTTCTATATTTTTGATGAAACATGTTAATTTACACGTGATCTTTGTTGCTTAAGGTCATTCAAAAGTCAAAATATTATATAAGATCTAATTGCTCTTTTTGTCTGCTACAATATTACAATAGGTAATAAACGCCATTTTGTTTAAAACAAATGTCAATAACCATGAAATCTTGAAAAATCTAACTTTGAGAAAGAACTATTACTCATCAAAAAATTCCTACATTTCAAATAAATTATATTTCTCCGCAATATTTTTTTCCTACCCTTAAAAGCAAATGCGATATTGAAGGTGTTCAAAGTATATGACACACCATGCATAAATTCGATACAAATGTCTCAAATATATGTTTTATTAAATTCCATCCATTGCAGGCACGAAAATGTATTAATTCACCCGCTAATAACCCAGTAATTAGTATTCGTATTATGTATTTCTAACTTTCTTTGAATAATGCATCGCAAAACGCTTCTGGATTATAAATTACTTTAATAATCTGATGACAAGTAGATCTTGTCCATGGCTGTACTACGTTTATAAACATCATTAGGTACATTCACAAATGATCCTCTGTTATCACTGGAGCCCAAAGACTCAAAGAAAATAAGTCTAATGTGTGACTTTAAATTTTAGTATTCATAGTCATATCGCACGCTATGAAGGGCTGAGTACATATTAACGTTTACTAGAAGATGTAAAAGCAGAATAATTGCTTTCGTTTAAAAGGATATGGTTAAATATTGGAAATAAACATATTGAAACATATATTTTTTTGCGCCCTGTCTTCTTTTTGGAAACATTCAAATTATGTCTGAATCATTTTTCTGTTTTGTCAGAAATAAAGGACATACTCATGTACCACATAGTCTATACAAATTATAAAAATACAAAAAAAGCAAATACAGGAACGACTTTTAAAACGAATAGCTGAGAAGAGATTTATTCATAAAATTTATTCTAAAGCATACATATTATATATTCAGATTACGATATCTATATGGTCTGATTAAAATAAAAGAAACGTCGGAATAAATAATGGTGCGTTTGTCAAAGGCCTTCAAAAAGAATTGATTTCCTCAAGCAACGGCAACATTTAATATGGCCATTGAAAACTGTTACATTTTGTTCCATGGTAGTTCCAGGTCCAATAATTTCCATATTCTCGAGCGAGCACATTAGTCTTTCCCAAATAAGTATCTTTTTCGGGCAAGGAGATTAATAGTGTTCAGATATCACTCGGGTGGCTAGAACGATAAAATTAAATGGACAGCTAATCGCGAAACGCGAGGTTCGGTCGGGATGGGGTCACCGCGGAAATCCAGAAAGGGACTAGAAAGATAAAAAAGGAATCCGTAGAAAGTGGAGAATTCTCAGCGTATGTGGTCAGCGCCATCGATCGGTATTATCATAAAAGATCTCGACAGAGAGAACTGCAGATGCATTTCTGATGTTGGTCTGGTTCCACGTCCAGCACCCAGTCAGGACCAAGTATCCCACAAGGGAGAGTTCCGTGCGAGCTCAGGACTTAGCCATAATCTGAAATATATTGGTACCTGGTGTTTGTCCACATCTCGTTGACCGGCATTATAAATCGGCGAAGCGTAGGCATTCGTTCGAGGACATTAGTCAAAGCCTGGGTAATGTCGTACGCGATAATGCGCCTGATATCGCGGATCTCTGTGTACGAGCCATCCGCGTGTACGTGTATACTCGAGGACGACGCTTGCAAGTAACCTAAGAATCAGAAGGTCGTCGGGAATTGGCAATGACCTCTCGAATGGCCGTTTATACGATGTTCTTACCCGATGAAACGTGATGGGATGTGAAATACGAATCGGGGAATTCGAGTGCTAAAGTAAACGTACTTAATTTCGAAGCTTTAAATTTATTTTAGTAATACGATTATCTTTATCAAATGCACACGAGACAAATGAAATTTTTATTCATTGATCAAATTTGCCCACCTCTGCGTAAGAATAGTATCATATATGTAGGCTACTGACGACTGATGCAATCACCTTAATTCTTTTTTACTTTTTCCATGCATTTGGATATTATCGAACAAATGCTCGACTTTTCCATTAGCGATATGTCTTGTTTACACGATTTTCTTTTACGCGTCGCAACAGTGGAACGTATTTGCCGTCTAAAACGAGAATTGATTGCAGTTATTGAAAGTACATTAACGTATCACCGATCCAATAACAGTGACAAATACACGTCCGGAGTAGGTAAGGGACGGCCATACGTATCGACATAAGTTATCGTGATCTATGACCTGTGCCCGAAGCAGAGGTATCTGGAATCTCGAGCGGCAACCTGGAAGGTCTGCGAAACCAATAGAATACGAATAGATCGTCTTCAACGTCCTCGTTCGCCTGTACTTTCCCCAGTACGGTAATGCACTTATATAAATCAGGTTCAACCGCGGACCACCATAAAGCATTGCAATGTTTCGATGTCCGTAAAGCATTCCTGGGCGGGTTCGCGTTTGATTCACGCTTGTCGGTGTGTGGGGCAGGCCCTTGAAGGTCCCATCGCGGTCCACCGTGTTCTATACTCGTTCAACGGATTCTATACGTACTCTGCCGCAAACACTGACATCACCGAGACCATTCCACCACCATGAAACAGGCGTGAGAGAACTTGTCGCTGGTGATAATAGTTTATTTGTAGCCAGGCTTCGCAGGAACCGAGATATGTTCCGGTTACTCGTCCCATTCTTCCCGCGGAGGATTGTTTATTATGCGAATTGAACGAGCCGAAGGCGATAAACATCCTGTCTGTTCCTTTTCGCCGATCCATCCGCTTCCCCTTCCTCTTTTTGTTACTACACCCTCGTCTGGACACCCTACCACCCTCTGTCTTTGATATTTCTTCCTTTTTTGTTCGCTCTTTTACATTATCCCTTACTTTTCCTTTAATTGCTGATAGTATCGATTCTTAAGCACCGGGCTTCGCTTTAAACAAATACAGAATTTCACAACTACGAACGAATTTGCATAAGCAGTCACTGAAAATGAAAGAAACCACCAATGACACATGTGCTGTTTTTTTTACTTCAACCTCTCAACTCTTTACGGCACAAGAAACTTTCTTAAACTTTTCGGTAACATCGACGATACTATGAGATACACGTCAGATAAATGTACCGCTGACCTTAGCATCGGAATTTTCCAATTTTACGTAAGAACGTTGTCTAACGAATTAAAGTCTTCTTTCTGTTTTGCAGTAGGTGTCCCACGCAGAATTTCTTGCCTCAAACACGAATCCGGAAGCAGAATTGCTCGGTCACTTTTAGTTTTCATGGAACACGAATTTGTTAGAAAAAATGAGATGTTATAGGGAAACTAAAAATACTAGAAAGTTCCAGATAATCTTGAGAAATAGAGAAAACTCTCCTGAATATGTCAATGTATGTGGTTATTATGATTTTTGATTGTGGATAGTTTGAAATGAGTGTCAAAGATCGAATAAAGTGTCGAATCGTTTAACTAACTCGAATATTGTAATGTTTTATAATGCAAACCCTTTTTTGGCGTTTAAATTAAATACGTATGAATAATGTGTGACGAAAATGGCTCGGTCAACCAGCTCAACTTTCTACTTTATTAATTAGTACCGATAAGATTAAAATACGGAATGAGAGAACGTGTCTATTTTTAATTTGAGGGGGGATTCTCGTGTAACAGGTTCAAAAATCGATTTTTCATTTTCTTTTTCAAAAATTAAAAGTACATTTCAAAGATATGCTTTCGAAATTTTAAAGTTGTATTCCCAAAAATAAAACTTTAAACGCATTTTTATTAAAATCACATTTTTCAAACTGACATCCACGATAATTCGAAAAGTAATTAACTGATCGCTTTCAAACAAAGCTCGTTTTATTCGCTATACATTTCTCCAGATACTCAACTTAAAATTTTAATTTAATTTTTTACTTACAATATTTTTTGTTTCGTTACAAACTTCATTTATCTAGGAAAAAGGTTTATTTTATTTCCAAACACTATAAATATTTCAATTTTCCATTTTTTTTACTTTAAATTAATTTCAATTTTAACATAAACGATCTAGCTTTAAGATATTATTTTTCATTTTGCAATCGGTCGACTATGGCATGCTACACGGTACGTCATCTGAGACTACATTGTCGATGAGGTTAAAAATATTCTCCATTAGTTAATAAATAATACAAAAAATATTTTTCTACAATTTGAAAGTACCTCCTTATATCACCCAAAAATTATAATCAAATATCGACAATAGCTGAAAACAAAAAATCATAAACATCGATTACTTTTGCTGCTGATACTCGATAATCCCTCATTAATAACAATAAATCATAGTTATTATTTAAGAGTCGGAAATTTCAATGCAAAATTGTATTTTCGAACATAATAGCATCAGGGATTCATGTGCTGGTAATCGTTTTAAAGAATCAGGTGTTCGTTGGTTTCTTACTTACACCGGTGGTTACCGAAGACATTTGTCGACACGCAAAGATACTAACGAAGCAACAAGATGGACTAAATGTTGTAATATTTCAACGGAACAGAGAAAAACAACGCCTAACCTCGTATTACTTCATCGTATTTGAGTTTCCTCATTATAGAGCATGTTGCGGACACGACGTTCGAACGTCAGGATAAAATACAACATTGTGCCGCATGCCGGCCTTCTTTCGTTTCTGCTTCATGTTCTCCTTCGTCTTTCCTCTGTCCCTCGATTGTACTGCCGTTCTCACCTTCGACTCCGCGCGTTCGAAAGTGAAAAGAGGCTTATTCCGAGGCCTTTGCGGCTCACTGGCCCCGATGACAAACGCGACGGCTTCTCCGCCAATTTTTTAATACCATTTTTGGCGACCAATCGCTGCGAGGAAAATTATGGCCAACCTTATGGACCGTTTGTTTTCACGCAAGAATCTACCTGCTTGCGTTTAATCACGGTTCGTAATTTTATAAGATCCCTTCCTCTACATCGGTCCTCGGCTCCATGAAGATGTACGCCATAACATATAGTAATATTGTTACCATACAAGACGTCTGCTCAACAGGTTATTCAATTTCGTCTGAAATTCAAAGGATTCTGACGATTAGTTTCCGAAACTTACGACCAAACTTACGACACGAGAAATTGGACAAATCTTGATTGTTTTCTAGATAACGATATTTTCTTTCTTTTGCTTTTGAAAATTATCAATCCTTTTAGAGTTACGTATTTATAATAATAAATAGGTATATATTAATTTGTCCAATTCCTAAGTTATATATTCCTAAATTTTAGAGTTGTGTACTTATATTCAAATAAAAGAAATAGGTATATATTAATTTGTCCAATTCCTAAATTATATATTCCTAAATTTTAGAGTTGTGTACTTATATTCAAATAAAAGAAATAGGTATATATTAATTTATCCAATTCCTAAGTTATATATTCCTAAATTTTAGAGTTATGTACTTATATTCAAATAAAAGAAATAGGTATATATTAATTTGTCCAATTCCTAAGTTATATATTCCTAAATTTTAGAGTTATGCACTTATATACAAATAAAAGAAATAGGTATATATTAATTTGTCCAATTCCTAAGTTATATATTCCTAAATATTAGAGTTGTGTACTTATATTCAAATAAAAGAAATAGGTATATATTAATTTGTCCAATTCCTAAATTATATATTCCTAAATTAATGTATACCTATTTCTCTTATTTGAATATAAGTACATAACTCTAAAAAGATTGATAATTTTCAAAAGCAAAAAAAAAATATCGTTATCTGGAACACAATCAAGAAATCATGTTCTGCTCAAAAACGAGAAATTTCGTTACTGGTTATCAATGTATTAATTACGTTTAAAATGACTCGAATATTTAAGTTTATATCTCATATTGGAAATCACTGCGTATAATTAGATAGCGAGAACTGAAATATACTTCGAAACATCCAGAAAATGCTATTAGGCTTTGACATAGCAGCTAATGTGTTGTCGAGGTTTAGAAACCGATTAGCGTGCCGCGATTATTGAAATGGGAAAGGATAAGTTAGATTCTTTGACAAAGAAAACGCCGACAAATCGTTCGTCGCCGATTCGGTGTTAATAACTGAGATTCGCTTTATCGGTACATAAGTAATAGTTACCAATAATCGAGGTCTCGGCTGCCTTATCGAGTCCATTAAAGGATACGTTGTTGCTGTGGTTTTGAAGTATTATCATGACAAGGGATATCTTTGGCTGTTCGTCATTCCTGAATCTCTTTTCGAACCGATGACTGGTCAAAGGCACCGACCTCAGAGCTATGCATTCTTTTTTTAATGAATTTATATTCTCGAATTATGAAATTTCTACACGCTCGTTTATTTTTAAACTTGTATCGAGTGTTTTCAAACAACAAATTCAACCATTGTTCGCTCAAAAGAGAAATTTGTTTTTATAATAAAATACATCCGACATTTGCAGGTGTAATCTTCAGACTTGTATGTTAATTTTGTATTTTGAAACTTCGTTTCTTTTTAAATAGATCGTTTCATTCGAAAGCATTCAATTTCATGTGTCTGTGTATAACGCGATCCTACTACTTCCTTTTTTCACTTGCATTTCGTTGCAACGGCAAAGGATATTGAATATTGTGACTGGCCTGTTTCGCATATTCTCTATTAGTAATTTAGTGAGAAAATGCCTCGTTGTTCCTATGTTTATTCTCCTAATTGTTCTAAAAATATACGACAGCTACTTTCCTTTCCTACGTACTAATATTACTGATATACAGGTGATTCTATACGCCACAATAATAAAATGCAATTACACTTTGCATGTACATTGTTACATTTGAGAAAGGCATCTCGTCACGGGATAATAAAATCATTAAGCCACACAAAATTTTTTTTCTATCTTCTCTTAGAAAAGGAATAATCTAGTTACTAGAATCATTCTGTAAACATTTATTTCGTACCCAAGAGTATGCATGCGAGTTCGGAAACGCCGCAATCAACGTAGTATAAATCACTCGGCTACGTCGTATTAATTGATGTTTATTATCGAGCAGCGGTGTAATTGCAATTAATAAAAGACTTTGTCGGCGTCTTCAGGTCCATGCATTGTGGTTACGCAAAAGTACCAATAAACGGACCTGCGGTCCTGACAAACCATACTGTTCATTACTCGCGTTTCGTCGCGGCAATGGAATTGCGGCTAAAACATTTCTGCGAACATCTCAACGATCAATGTTAACACCCACCGTCGCATGCATTAAAGAAGTATTTCCTCGGTACAAATATGGATATTGGTTTGTTTCTTTCAAAAAGAGAAAGTTTTCTTTCATTTACAAAAACCATCGACGTGCGTGTTGCGTTTCACGTTTCGAGGCACAAGTAAAGAGGGTGCAGTTGTGTCCCTTCCTTGGCTTATTTAGACAAAGAATAGGACCAATTGGGTCTGTGGGTACACGACGAATTTTTCCTCACTGACTTTTCTCATTCTGAAAATTTCTTTCGAACTGAACAGACGTGCCCTTCCAAGTGTTTCGAATAAAGACAAAGTTTAGTTAAAAAGAAATATTTGAACCGTATGTTTTATTTTTATTCCACCATCTATTTTCAATAATGGATAACAATATTGCGGAATCGTTAAATGCATAGGAGTAGAGAAAAGCAATAGAAACAAATTAGCGAAAATGTTTCGCGGATTAGCAATTTTAGATAAACGCTGTATGTATTCAAATTGCCAGCTTATACACGTTTCGTAGGAGATCCTGAGCAGCTCGTAAATTCCTCGATAATGTTTTGCGAGCGTCGATCGATAGTCACCGTCTCGTTGTTTTTCGATTCACCCCCGTGGCCGCCCAACATTTCTTCACGGTGTCGCTTCTACCCACTCGCGATAACTCGGCGCCGTGTTGCGACTCAATCGCGCGGTTCTTCCGCATAAATCTTACCACTGGTATAAATCAACATGCCTCCAGCAGCGTGATACCCGAAGAGAGCTCGATATATACGCGCTGAAGGACCCTTCGATCTGAGAACAGAGGAAGACGCACGAGGTCCCACTTATAGCGTTCCTCTCCTCGTAGATCTAGGCAATGCGTCACCTGCATTTCCTCTGCTAAGAACCCGCCGAAACTGCGCTTCTGCCTCGATTATATCGCCCCCTTTTCCGATCATGTCCTTCCCACCTAGCAAATTAACACCCGTACGATCGCATACGAATATACAGTCAGGGACAAAAGTAAATGCACAGATGATCAATGAAAGGGGGATCTTAAAATGTGTTCATTTTTGACAACGTCTGAAAATAAAAAATTAACTTAGAATCTTTTAGAGTGTCATCCAAAGAACGAAAAATATATTTACCATTTCTCCGAAAAACAATGAGAAAAAGAGGCAAAAATAGGTGGACAAATGATTAAAATGAATATCAATGAAAGGAGGATCTTAAAAAATGTCCATTTTTAATATCGTCTGAAAATGAAAAATCAACTTAGGATCTTTTAGAGTGCCATGCAAAGAACGAAAAATAATTTTACCATTTCTCCGAAAAACAATGAGAAAAAGGAGCAAAAGTAAGTGGACAAATGATTAAAATGAATATCAATGAAAGGAGGATCTTAAACAATGTTCATTTTTGACAACGTCTGTAAATGAAAAATTAACTTAGGACCTTTTAGAGTGCCATCCAAAGAACGAAAAATATCCTTACCATTTCTCTGAGAAACAATAAGAAAAATGGGCAAAAATAGGTGGACAAATGATTGAAATGAATATCAATGGAAGGAGGATCTTAAAAAATGTCCATTTTTGACATCGTCTGAAAATGAATAATTAACTTAGGACCTTTTAGAGTGCTATCCAAAGGACGAAAAATATCCTTACCATTTCTCTGAGAAACAATAAGAAAAAGGGGCAAAAATAGGTGGACAAATGATTAAAATGAATATCAATGAAAGGAGGATCTCAAAAAATGTCCATTTTTAATATCGTCTGAAAATGAAAAATCAACTTAGGATCTTTTAGAGTGCCATCCAAAGAACGAAAAATATCCTTACCATTTCTCTGAGAAACAATGAGAAAAAGGGGCAAAAATAGGTGGACAAATGATTGAAATGAATATCAATGAAAGGAGGATCTTAAACAATGTCCATTTTTAATATCGTCTGAAAATGAAAAATTAACTTCGGATCTTTTAGAGTGCCATTCAAAGAACAAAAAATATCCTTAACATTACTCTGAGAAACAATGAGAATAAAGGGCAAAAGTAGGTGGACAAATGATTACAATGAATATCAATGGAAGGAGGATCTTAAAAAATGTCCATTTTTGACATCGTCTGAAAATGAATAATTAACTTAGGACCTTTTAGAGTGCCATCCAAAGAACGAAAAATATCCTTACCATTTCTCTGAGAAACAATAAGAAAAAGGGGCAAAAATAGGTGGACAAATGATTAAAATGAATATCAATGGAAGGAGGATCTTAAAAAATGTCCATTTTTAATATCGTCTGAAAATGAAAAATCAACTTAGGATCTTTTAGAGTGTCATCCAAAGAACGAAAAATATATTTACCATTTCTCCGAAAAACAATGAGAAAAAGAGGCAAAAGTAGGTGGACAAATGATTAAAATGAATATCAATGGAAGGAGGATCTTAAAAAATGTCCATTTTTGACATCGTCTGAAAATGAAAAATTAACTTAGGATCTTTTAGAGTGCCATCCAAAAAACGAAAAATATCCTTACCATTTCTCTGAGAAACAATAAGAAAAAGGGGCAAAAATAGGTGGACAAATGATTGAAATGAATACCAATGAAAGGTGGATCTTAAAAAATGTCCATTTTTGACATCGTCTGAAAATGAATAATTAACTTAGGACCTTTTAGAGTGCCATCCAAAGAACGAAAAATATCCTTACCATTTCTCTGAGAAACAATAAGAAAAAGGGGCAAAAATAGGTGGACAAATGATTGAAATGAATATCAATGGAAGGAGGATCTTAAAAAATGTCCATTTTTGACATCGTCTGAAAATGAAAAATTAACTTAGGATCTTTTAGAGTGCCATTCAAAGAACGAAAAATATCCTTACCATTTCTCTGACAAACAATAAGAAAAAGGGGCAAAAGTAGGTGGACGAATGATTGAAATGAATATCAATGAAAGGAGGATCTTAAACAATGTCCATTTTTGATATCGTATGGAAAAAAATTCATTCAGGAAGTGATTAAAAATAAGTTGAAAGTATAAATATGATGTTGGTCGAAATTACCTATATGTTATGTTTTAAAAATTGTAAAAACTTCTTCGGTAGATAAAGTGACACTTGAATCATGTGTAATGAAATCATATGGAATTAGAAAACTGCGTTTCTTTCCATGTCTGCAACAAACGCGTGCGTTGTATGAAACAAAAATATCTTTTTCTATATATACAGCTAAGACACTCAAATTTACTTAATCTTCTCGAAATGCGATCTGATTAACATCCAAAGATGCATTTACTAGAGGTGATAGTGCGATTAATATTTAAAGTCACAGATAAATTCTCTACAGCACATTGCCCTACACTAGAGTTTGGTTCAATGTTTTCTTTAAGCATCACTGTTCGTCTGATCAGTAATAATTCTTACATGTTACTTTTTTGAGGAACTTGTTAGATGATACACATATCTTATCCATTTTTTCGTCCCTATTTGCACAAAGTTTTTGACGGAATACCAACCGATTTAATATTCGCACTGTTTGAAGCTACGATTCTGACTAATGCAGCGAGACCTCGAACGAACGAAAAGAAGTTTTTATCTTAAAATCAATACTAACTGTAACATGAAATCTTCGAGTACGAAAGAATGAAATAATTATACGATGACAAACATCAGTCCTGACAGCTAGAGCAGAAGACAGTTCTGATTGTTCTAGTGTTGGAAACCAGGTAAGAAACTCGTAGACTGTCGGTATGTTACAAGTATAATATATTTCACAGTGGTTTCTGATACTATTCGGTTACAACAACTAAAGTTCTATACTAATTATAAGACTAACGAGGAATGACGTGACGCGAAGTGATCCTATTCGAATTCGTACTGAGAATCAGCGAGACTATGTTTTGGGACCTATATATCTATATTCTGGTAAATTGATGGGGAAGGGCGAGCCCTTAGCGATGGTGGTGATGAAAGATGAACTTTGCACGAAATTGTACTTTGAGCGGCTTAATTAGCGTGCTGCGCTGACTAAGATGTTTTGGCGGACTTTGGCTATTTGATGGAAGGGTATTGTGACTCAGGATAGATACAGATAACAAACAAGGGATTAGTCTTCCAACACCCCCCCCCCCCACCAAACAAAAATTGAATACATAGGATTCAATTTACAAACTACACTAGAAATTCGCAGTATAGAGTTGCGTGTTAATATAAATACAATATTTTTTTAAGAATTCGTAATGCTTAAAATAACCGCCTATAAATTAGTAAAAAAAAAATTTCTCCTAAAATAATATTTAAGTAATTAACTATACGGATTATTTCTAACAGCGAATAATAGAAGTGGCAATATAAAATATAAAATTGTAATAAAATAGTAGAAAACATGAAAATTAAAACTTATGTCTAACTTAATAATAGTTTCCTTTCTCCATAGAAAAATTGATTGTTCAATTTATGAAATTACATCTAAAATTGACAATAATTTAAATTAGTCGTTAGGATTTAATATCTAGGATTTTGAATTTAGAATTTAATATTTAGAACTTAAAATTCAAAATTACGTCTAAAATTCGCAATAAATTTGACAGCTAGGAAAATTATAGTATTTATGATTTTGAATTTAATGTTTAGAACTTCAAATTTTCAAATTATATCTAAAATTCGCAATAAATTTGACAGTTAGGAGTTAAAATTTAATATCTAGAATTTAGAATTTAGAATTTAGTATTTAGAATTAAAAATTTACAGTTTACAATTTAGGATCTGAAACATAGAATTTAGAATTTAGTAGCTAGAATTAGAATTTAATACAAAAATTTAAATAGGATATTATGTAACCTAAAACAATATTATATAAGACAAAAAGTTTATTAAGTATATTAGATTGGAGTACTACTTTTACGTGTTCAAATTATATAAGTCAAATGTAGTTTTGATTATTAGTGAAAAATTTAACGTGCTGCGCTGACTAAGATGTTTTAGCGGACTTCGGCTATTTGACGAAAGGGTATTGTGACTCATATTTTCCTATAAAAATGAAACTAAATAAGCTTGTCTCATGCAGTTAGCAGAAGTTACATTGAACATGACGTAATCTTATCACTACAACATACTAGTAAATACAATATTGCAAAATGTTAAATGTATTTCTTCTATTTCGGCCCTTGTATGAACCTGAAGACCATAGTATACTCCTTACATGACTGAACTCGTCTTAATGTAAGCTTTCATATAATATAAAAACATATACAGTATTCCATTTAAAAAAATGAAGGTAACCTTTATTTCTCGAAAAATATTAAAAAAACAATAAATTGAGATATACTATCATATTACCAGTAAAATATACTACAAATACCTCCTTTCCTGTAATTTTCTAATGTTTAACATTTACGAAAAAATCGTTGGTACAAATTATCACGAACACCCTGAATACAATCACTCGCAATGAAAATCGTACAGATCGTATCGTAAAAAATAAAAAAAATTATTACTCTACAGACTAATACTTGGTAATTGTTTACACAAAAAATAAAAAATTAAACATTATTCTTGATTGATGAAAAAAGAGGTTTACCATATCGTATACTAAATCATTCAAAATTATACAGTATAGTAATATCGCGTTTCTTTAAACAAATGCTGCAATAATGATGAATCATATAAAAATATTACTAAAATGTTAAATAGGAGTGCCTTTACTATACAATACATAATAAATTGTTATTAAGAAGAAAACCGTTTAAGAAATAAAATAAAAATTAATCCGAAACTAACAGCAGCTGACGAAGGTGGATACTTATTCTAAAAAAGTTAAAAATGATTGAGATTGAACAATATGTATCTAGGAAAATCTGTAAGTGCAGAAACTATTAGACGAAAATAGACCGATTAAAACCGCTTGTAAGTGTCAAGAATAGATGAAAGAGATTAGAGTTCGCTAAACGTTATATCAATAAAGATTATAGTTTTTGAAAAAACGTCATCTGTATAGGTAAAAGTAAAATTATTTGGAAATAATGGTAAAGCAAGGATTTAACGAAAACCGAATTAACAGTGAAAAATACAAAATATGAATTCGACCATTAAGCACGTAAAAGACAGAGCGTTATGATCTCGAACTGCGTTTCATCTGTAGGAGTTGGAAATTTAGAATTCATTGACAGAAATATGGACAAGTGGTATTAGTTAAATATTCTAAACATTCGTTTAAAACATAGTTTCCAAAGTTAGGATTGTTAGATTCCTCCATTTTTTATAGCGACACTGAACCGAAACATGCATCGAGTACTATGCATACAACTGCTCCAAATTATAATTACGTTGAGCAAGTTTGGCGTGAATTGAAATTACAAGTAAATAAACGTGAAACATCAAAGATCAATTAAAAGCAGCAATATGGACAGCGTGGAAAAATATTAATCCAGGTTTCTTGGAAACGTTAGTCCGATTTATACCACAGCAGTTATAGATAGTAATGATAGCATTAATAGATAGATAGATAATAATGGTTGCCCTACTAAGTACCGAATTAATTTTTCAAATTAAATTTCTTTTTTAGTATGTAAATGTACTGAATACTTTTATATACGATTTTGAATATGAGGACAATTTTGCGTACGATACGGTTATCATTTTTTTTATTAATAAAGAATAATATTTAATTTTTTAATTTTCATGTTAATAATTACAATGTTTCAGTCTGTAAAATAATAATTGTTTTTCAGTCAAATTCCTTATTCTGTAATTGTATCAGGGCAGCACTTCTCACGATACAACCTGTACGATTCTCACTGTGAGTGACAGTATGTATATGTATACTTACAGTGGCTCACAGTGAAAATCGTCCACCCCATTCACTTTCTTACTTTTGGCAAAAATATCCATTATATGAACATGAGATTTTTGTAATTAACATAATAATGTTTCATCTCTACTGTTACTTGTTTCGATATAAAAAGAAAGCCAAATATTAACAAATATATGAAGCAAAATGAATATATGTAATGACATCTATGAAATTAGACTCACACTAAAAATCGTCCATCTATAATATTCGGAGATTCCCCTAAGTAACATATGTGTGTTCAACTGTTTTTCACATTTTTTTGCTTAGAATGCATTAGATGAGCATAGTTTTATCACATTATTTTATTAATTTATCGATTTGGAAAAATGGAATCTCAAAGGAAACAAGCAACAATGGAGATACGAAAATTAGTAATTTTCCATTATAATGAAGGTAAATCTCAACGTGAAATTGCACGAATTATAAATAGAAGTCGTACTACAGTAGAATACATTTTTAAAAGATATAAAAGTGAAAACTACGTATGAAGCAAATTAAAAAAAAATAAGATTTTGAACGATTATGATGAGCAATATGTTTTGCGACAAATTAAGAAAAATTCCAGGGAAAATGCCCCAGAAATAACTACAGATGTTGAAATACATTTAAATAAAAAGGTGCACCCAGAAAATATTCGTAGAATACTACGGAAAAATAATTATTATGGTCGAGTAGCAAGAAGAAAGCCGTTCATCAGTGCAAACAACAAACTTAAAAGAATCGAATTCGCTCGGAAGTACATTAATCAAGGCTTTTCGTTTTGGAAAAACGTTCTTTTTAAAGACGAAAGTCAATTTCACATTTTCGGTTCAGGTGGGTGGGTCACAGTCTGGAGGAAACCGAACACAGAATTAAATGTAAAGAATATCACCCCCATAGTTAAAAAAGGCAGCAGTTCTGCCATAGTTTGGGGTTGCATGGCAGCCAACGGTGTCGGTGCATTACATTTTATTAAGGGAAATATGGACAAATGGATTTACTTAGATATTTTAAGGAAGAATTTGAAAGAAAGTGTCCAAAAATTACTTTAAATATTTAGACTTTTATAAAGATTAATATACAGGGTGTTCGGCCACTCCTGGAAAAAATTTAAATGGGGGCTTCTAGAGGCCAAAATAAGACGAAAATCAAGAATACCAACTTGTTGATGGAGGCTTCGATTAAAAAGTTATTAACGTTTGAAGTTCCGCCTGTACTAACTTTTTTTCTCGAATGTGCGTAGGATTTCGGGGGTAGGTCTATTCACCAAAAATGATTGTAATTGACCCCCGAAACTAAAAATAACTTTTTCAGCACGATTACAAATTTTTTAATTTCGCCGAAAAATTTCAGCACCTACCTCCTGTCGATTTTTCTTCAAATTCGTCTTTGATTTTTAGTAATTTTGTTTGACACCCTACAGAAATGTTGTCTAATACTTTATTGTAGGTACCTATGAGCTCTACTTCAGAAAAAAGTTTCATTGAAAGATATTCACTATTGTAGAATGTATGGCTGTTTGAAAATTGGACCATTTTTATGGGGGTTTTCTTACTTTATGGGGTCAAGCAACAACTTTTTCAGTATTATTAGAATTTCTACATATTCTTCATCAAAATACGCGTTGTTTGCCGTTTGAACCTTTAAAATCGTCCAATCCGTTCAGAAGTTATGACATTTTAAATATTCGCATGAAATTTTCGGGCAACATTTTTGGCCATAAATTACATTTTCGGTAAGGAATTTTTTTCTTGAAAATGCGCAGGAATTCGGGGTATGTCTATTTACGAAAAATGATTGTAATCGACCCCCGCAATTAAAAGTATTTTCCAGAACGATTTGATATTTTTTTTTTTCACGGAAAAATGCAACTATCGGAATTTTTTTCTCGGAAGTGCATAGAATTTCGAGGGTATATTTATTCATCAAAAATGCTTATAATTGACTCCTGTAGCCAAAAATAATTTTTTCAGAATGATTTGAAATTTTTTAATTTAATTTTTTAATAACTTTTTAACGAAGCCTCAATCAAGAAATTGATATTCTTGATTTTCGTCTTAATTTTCGCCTTTTGGTTTCTAGAATTTCCCACTAAATTTTTCCCAGGGGTGGTCGAACACCCTGTATACGTAACCACGGTGGACGATTTTCACTGTGAGCCACTGTACATGCATACACAACATTTGTGTTTGAATTTCTGTGAAAAGAACGAGAAGACTTGGTGGCCAACCCAATACTTAGTAATAATTTGAAAAGCCGTGGACACTTTATGACGTAGCGTTCTAGTTAGAAATATGAACTTCTTGCGTATGGTCTTAATTTGATGTCGGTAGGTTGTAATTATGCAAGATCCAAAAAGGAAAAGTAAATGTAAACGTTGACGAGCAAAGGAACTAACGGGTAAAACTGCTACAATGTACAAGTTTCGGGCAAAACCGTAGAACGAGCTGCCGACGAGAATCCAAAGGCAGATCCGTCAATAAAAACCGCAGATTGCATAATTCAAGGCCGGTTCCTTGCGACCCGCCACGCGTGCACACACACACACACGCATATGCACCGTCACGGGGACCAGCCTTTGACGGCGGAACATAAAAATAATTTCGAAACCGCACCGGCTGATATACGAGCGAGAAAAAAAGGAAAAGGCCCGAGAGATATGAGAGGCGCTCGTAAACTTTTCTGCCTGCGGCAGCCGCGGTCCTTACAACTGCGAACAAACCACCCAACGCGGAGCACCGGCCCTTTTCATTCATGCCTTAAACCTCGCTAATGTACTCCGCGGCTGACCTTAAGGGTTACACGCAAACTGAGTTCAACGTGGGCGAGGTCTCACGCCGAGATAAGAGGTTCCTGCCGATGAAATCTTCTACAGAGACTCGAATTCGTCAGATAGCTCGATTACCGAATCTTGGATCCCACGAAATATCATGGGAACGCGAACTTTGAAATGAGAAGCCCGCTGAAAAAAGGATTGAATAAACGTTGGCAATATGAGATACCTCGTATAAACAATTTCCTAAAAACAGATCAGTTAGTACTTTTTAATCAAACCAATGCGAAAATACAGATAACTAATACAGGTTTTACACTCGAAATTAACTTTTTTGCAAATCATAGTTATCTCTTTGTACTATAAATTAACCCTTCTGCTGATTCTATTCACATTTTTGCGAATCAAATTCAGCTTGTGGATGACTCATCAATGAAGTAATACAACGTCATTTTGTCGTTTTTGTGATAATTAATATTTTTAATGTTAAATAAATATTTCATGTTATTTTTCGTTTAAGTATTATTACATATATGCAGTGAAATTTTTATTTTGGAATAATAACTATACATCGGAATTTATCTTTATTACAATAGCTCAAGAAAACAAATTTCTAGATAAACTTGATTTGCAAAAAGTCTGATGAATTTAATGAATGGAAGAGTGCAATGCAAATTGTTCTGCAAAAAAGTTAATTTATAGTATAAAAGGGTAAAGAAAAAATTCAATTGATTTTAATAATAGCCTGTCGACTAAATTCTTTTTACTGTCGTTACTAAAACTGGTTCATTTCTACATCAATTAGTTGTGTGATTATTTCGTGTTCTTTTTCCCAGACCAAAGATATTAATATATCAATCTTCTTAATCGTTTATTTTTTTGTACATACTGATTATTCTATAGTTGCACAATTACATAATTTCGTTTGCTATATTAAATATTTTTTTGGAATATAAAGCATAAACGTCTTTCATGAATACATAATTTATGTATTTTAGAATATAAGGAAACTTTTGTGATATCAGTATCGCCCCTAACACTTATTATAATATAGGCAATCTAGGTATCATTTGGTGAGTCTTTTTTTATAAAAGTTTTCTAGCTCTCACTTCTAGTTCATTAAACATTGATATTCCGGAAATTACCAATCATTCTGTTAAAATTATGCCAACGTAAATACATATATAAATACAAAATAAAACGAAATTTTCAGTCACGTAGTAACTGCTTGTTGCTAGTTAAGGAACAAAGCAATGAGTCCAATTAAAACAAAATGTCTAAATAAATATTTATTAATCACTGAATCTATTTAAACGATATAACTAACTTCCAATCGATGATTGTAACGACTATGGAATTCAAAGTTAGAATAAACCTTGGTGTCCTTTGGATTAAAAGCGATGCACGATAAGATTTGGTCCAAGACACGTTTTCCTGTTGCGTTGCGTCTGAGATTCGTTTTAGCAAGTAATTTCCGATAAGCGTCGATGTCACGCGAAGCATTTCGCGATAATCAACAGAGATTAAAGACGCAATCTTACTAATTTATCGGATTCGAAAGTTTCACGTGATCTACACTTTTTTTAAAAAATATGGGAAAGAAATGACTGCTTCTCTTTATATTTTTATAGCGCTCGAATTACTACGCAACGGAAAAATAATTTGTGTAGGAACGAATATACCTACAGTAGGAAAATTTGAAATAACAGTTTCTAATTACAACAATATTACCGAAATAATCTCTATGCTTGTAAATATTTTGTACTTGATTGTCTGTTTATTCTTCTTACTGTTTCCGACGTACATAGATAGGAGAATAAATAGATAATCGAATACGCAGCAGGATAACTAATATTTTACCAAAAGAAAAATCTCGATTTGCATAATACTATCTCAAGTCCACTCAATTCTAGGCTATTGTTACGAAGCTAAAGATACAGCTGGCGGCGCTCGTTTCATTCTGATTAAATTAATTCCGAGAAGAGCGCTGGCACTCTCCTTTTTGTCACGTATGGTTTTAGTTGATTTTATAATGGAGGAAAACTACCCTATTTCCTTCCTCCGTGGTTATGGGAAGGAGCGCTCCCAAATCCCTAGAAAATTCTAATTCAATTATCCCCCCTGCATAATCACGAACCATATGATTGCCGCCTGTTTTTCGCAGAAGGGATATTTGATTTAATCGCAGACTTTCCTTCAGCAAGAATATCTGGGGGACAAATGTTCACTAGAGTTTGTTAAAAACATCAATATTATTGCAGGCAGCAATATTATTCCTAAACATTAGAAATAAATAAAATCCCTAGATTTTACAAAACGAAATAATGATTTAAGAGTATATTCTAATCTAAAAGATCCAAAATTCAATTTCTTGATTACAATGTACAGAAAGTGGAAGTTAATTACGTTGAACAATTATGTTATTTGTTCTGTAAGAAATTTATTCTAAACAAAGACTGACACAATATTTCAAACCAAGACTCGAAATCCTTTCGATACTGAAATTTTTGTACAGCGCACTATATTTTCAGCTCCAAAACTTTATGGAATAATAGGGTAAATACTCAAATATTATTAGTATGTACTTTTATTAATAAATACTCTGAAGGAATTATCAATTTTATTGATTTATCAGCTTATTGGCATTGATGAAAGAGTAACGTTCGCTACTTTGATGAAAAAATGTTGTCAACAAATAATCAACACGTATTTTTGACATAGTATCTGATGAAAAGACGAGTTCAACGATCTACTATACCTCTTTCATTCAAACATCGCCATGGGTTACGGAAGTTTTCGCAGCAATGTATTTAGCGAGGACCACTGTTAAGAGGGAAAGAAGCTATAAAATCCGGGGACTGCTATTGCTATGGTGTATTTTAGCGGTCAATTTCGGATACCCTCTGTATAGGGTTCAGATCCACTTTGCTAACTTTCGCCCCTATCCCTCTAGGTTCTTCATCTTTTGCTCTTCTTTCTCGTCCCTTTTACTTCCCTCTATTTGGATCCTTATCCTCAGCGACCCACATTTTATACACGGTTACTGTCAAATGCCAAATGTTTTGTTGGAGCTGTCATACGCCTAACTATTTTAACGATAATCGTGCAAGTATTAATTTAGAAGCAACGTTAAAAAAATACAATCGTCGATCGTAATTAGCAGCAAAGACACTAGTTGTTAAAGCCGTTGAAAGAAACAATAAAGGGAAATAAAGGAAAGTACGAGGATGCCCTTAAGAACAAGAAGACGATACGTGGCCTGGCTAAATTGGGCGGCGCCCTTCTTCGTAAGGGGTCCATGGAATTTTATTCCCCGTGGAGAGAGAACAAGGTGCACACTCGACTAGGCTTAGAAACCATAAAAGTAAGTGGTATAGATTTGAAACGGGAAGGTTGCTCCAAGACGCCATGGGAAACGGGAAAAGAAGCAGAAAGATCGTAGAATGACGAAACAAAAGGGGGTAGCAGGACGTGGGAGGGTTGTTGCGAGCGGTGCGTTCAATTAACGGTGGTCGACATGGTCCTGCCGTACCACTGGTCACGGGGGTAGTTAATGCTGGAGGCATACCTACTTACCTACGGCAGTTTCTTTTTATGGTCGGGCCACCGCTACAGGCCAGTTCCTCGCTAATTGGTATCGAACTATTATTCTCCGTCATTAACGGCCCCTGTAAACGAAATGGTCTTCGGATGGTGCTGCGATCGCATGTCCACGGTAAACCGTATTGCGTGATCATCTTTCTTCCCCGGTAAGATTAAACGTTACGTGTTACGGCTGATTGCGTGATGACTAAGATTTTCGGCCGATTGTACAAGTTTTCTTGCGTAATCATTCTGTACTATAGACGTTATCCCTTCATCGTGAACATAAAACTCGTAAAAACGTAATTATTTTATTACCTTTTTATATAACACATTATAATTAAAAGAAGTATATTTAGTAATACTTGACTCTTACTCTCAAATAGAGAATACCCACATTTTACTTAATAATTATATTATACGTTACTATAATTCCATATTCATAAAAATGTTTGGAAAAACTTATAACACTGTTGTTTATTCTATAATCCAAAGAAAATTAAAGTGGTATTTTTGTTCTGCTTTTTCTTATATAGGGTTGTTAACCCCTTGACGTATGATTTAATTTCAAATAATTTTCCAAACGTATACTATTTAATTTTGTATTAAATTTTGTTAGTACCAGGAATAACCACGAAAAAGAATAGATTTGTTTTACGAATACCTCGCGAATGTAAATATGTGTTGATTTTAATATATGACTTCATGGCTAGTGAGTAGCCTCATGATTGTGAAACTGACATCAAAAAATTGTAACGACTCGTCATTGTACGGCAAAAGGTTAAATAGATGTACATCGTTTATACAGGGTGTTCATCCTAACGGTTACACCGATGTTTGAGACATTTAATACAAATTTCGAAAAATTTCACAACTATGTATTTGTTAAAAAATTGTAACATTATTATTTTAAATACAACTTTCATTTTATGTACAGATCATCAACAAGATACATACAAATGTGTTATTTTGTTTATACCAAACAAAGCTTTATCTTGTTTTGGTTTTAAAGTATTAATACTTGGCCATCTCTTTCGGTAGTTCGGACTTATTCTGCAATATATATTAACATTATTGTAATGAACTAATGTATACTGTAAATAAGAATCTGAGTGTACCGTTTACATGCAGCTCGAAAGTATTCTACGTTTCATTACCGCGTAGGAAAATTATTTTCTCAATTGCTGCGAATTTCTAAGCTGAAATCCATTCAAATGTCATTGTGTGGAAAATCGTTGAATTTGTGTTTTCTTCGAATAACAAAATTTTTTGAAATTTTCGGTATTGCATTTTGTTCTCTTCAAAGTACTCATTAATTTTTATTGCAAACATTTTTTGACAGATTAGTGTAATTGCCCCAAAAATCGGTACGATTGTCAAAATGAACACCCTGTATTGTAAGGATGTCAGGGATGGTTACAGACGTGTGGTCAGATTCAACGATTCGGACATTCTAAACGTAACTATACAAACTATATTATTTAATATTATGATAAGCTATTTGTCACGAAGTGCATAAAAGATGTAAGAGTAAAAATTCTATCTCTGTATCATAAACAAAAGAGTCACCGACACAATGTTTTTTCTGAACGATAATACTACGATAGTACTACCTATCAGACAGCAATATGGATTTGACGTTTCGAATATATACATACAAATATGTGACAATTCAACTAAAGTCATCTATCAGTGAAATCCGCAATTATATAGTTGCCAAACCAGTACATTATAGTTTATAAGAAAATGTTACTGAAATGTACATAGAAGGAAGCGGGAATAGAAAACTCTGTAATCCGAAAGAAAACTATAAATATTACTACTACCACGTCACTATATTGGAAAAATATCTTAATATTATTAGATATTTCTAAACACGATATTTGTAGTTTAAAATTATACGTCGTAACTTGAAAAAAGATTCTTTTTCCTTGAAAAAATTAGTTTTAAATATGACATAGAAAATAAACATCAATTTTAGAGAAGAAGAAACAATAATTTGTTGCTTAATGTATTAGGATCGCTTTTTACAAACATTCCTAGCCAAATGCGGCCAATTTTCTATTGTTCGACTGTACGTTATCTTCTTTTGACTTCAGTTTGACCTTATCGAAAACGCATGTTTAAATCGTAGATTTGCTTGTGAGAGCAGGTATAGAACTAATAAAAGGTTGAAAATGAACCAAGTCATGGACGTATTTGTCGCGCGATAAAAATTGACAGAAAGAAAGGCAGTAAAATAATCGTACGTGAATTTTCCCGTGTTTCGTTCAGAAAATAAAATATAGCGGGAATGTGAGATACATTGATACAACGTTCTGAAAGAAGAAAAATCCTCGGTAAAATTGGGAGGACAGTAAGGAGACGCGAAATCGGTTATCGCAGCGGCATTCGCAGCCGAGGCTGACGCTACATTGGGGTACGTCGCTCGGGGAGAAAATAAGCGCGGTAGAAAAATGCGAAAATTATTGATATTGCCCGGGTCACATATCATTGTCTGGGGATATAGACGTCGCTCCGTGCGCACCTCGCGCCTCTATATAACTTTTCTCGATCTAACGCGTGGCATCGCGAGAACATCGACCTGAAGGGTAACGCTGAGGCGATACCGAAGTCTAAGGAGGGGGTGCAGAAGGGAAGGAAAGGGTACGGGGGTGCCGACGGCTCTGATATATTCTAGTAATATTTTTCGATCATCGCGTGCTACGGAAATTTATAAGGGAGAACGTTATAGAGGCTTCCGGCCACCTGATCGCGAGTTACTATCTTCTGAGGACCCCCACAATTCCTTACCAGACGTCGGGTAAACTAGTAGATTCAGGACAATGGGTCACGCCTGTTTTGTGCATGTGTCAATATGCATAATTCAATAGCCAATATTTACGTATAAAAATTAGTTATATCGAACGATGTTGATGTTGGATCTCGGGTCGCGAGATTAACAACACTTTACTAAAGAGACTTGTAGGTTTATTGAATCGTTGCGGCAAGTTCCGTACGTTGGTACAAATTTCAGAGATCTGACCTGAGTCCAAAAATGCGCGTCGTTTATATATTTGAGGGTGAGAGATATTAGTGCAATGGTTGGCGTACGGAATGAATAACCGGGTACAGGGTGAGTGAGTTGGTCCAGGTGGTTAGAAAGGCTGGAATTTGGAAGCTATGACTAGGATGTTTGTGTAAGGATGATTCTAATGCGGTATCTATGTTGGTTTATGAGTTAGCCATACAACATTGAAATGTTTGCGTCTATTTCGCTGCTATTAGGATACAGCAAAATTGATGTTGAATGAAGGACAATGTTAAAAATCGTCGATATTCAGCCTAGACCGGGCAAGAAAAATTCTTTTATAACATAATTCTACGCATTATAAAGAACAAAATATGTACTAGTCATTTCGAATGAAAAACTTTAATTACAAACGTCGATGTTATAAATTTATCGTGATTCATACTATAAAAACGTAGTCATTAGTAATAGTTCATATTTGTCGAGCATATAAATAAAAAATTGCTTAAGCTCACGATCGAGTAAATTTGGTATATCTGTCAATATATTTTTCATTTTTGTATGCTATAATGACCCAAGGAATGAATAAATTAGTTGCATTTTATGATGAAAGTAAATAACTTGCATTGTTTTGTACTGAGACACACGAAACCAGCCTAGATACTATATTTGTTATAATATTTAACTTTTCTTCGAATTCCATAGGAACAATTTTCATAATGTAATCAAAGGCACCGCACCACTCTGCATGTAACAGTAATAAAAACAACGTTGCGTGCTTTACTTCGTATATTAAAAAGTTTAAAAATTAAGGCGGCAAATAATGTGTATATGTGTATGTATATGCAATAGTTATAGGTCTGATGGTCCGTCCGTCGTAAGAATAAACGAGCTTCTGGGTAATGGTTGACCAAACGTTCGAGCTGTACTACCCTCGCATTTAAAGGATCGTTCGATTAAGCGTACAGCATCCTGATACAACCTTTGGGACACTCTATCCTGTGGTTGGGATCGGACCAATTGAACGACAGGGATTCTCATGCACATTTGTTGACGAAACATCTTCAAATTAAAATTTATTTTAATAAATAACAACTTTGTATTATGTGTTTTCAAACATTTATAAATATTATTCTCTCTATGATTTTACTAACTGAGATTGTAAAATCAATATATACCTTCAACTAAAGAGAATATATTTACGACAATGTGTAAACTTCTAAGTTTTATAAATTCGTGCAATTTGTACGCTTTGGATAGGAATATGTATATTCCCATTTTATTGTTGAAGAATCAGTCTTCCTTTGGAAACATGTTCTTAAATATCTTTTCACGAAGAATCAAATACTTGTATTACAGTATAAATTCATGAAAGATACTTTTCAAAAATATGTTTTCGTATGTAACGATCACCGCGATGGGGAGGCTAGTAGCAGTTTAGTGAAGCAATATTCGAGGGTGGACTTGTAATGTTACGATGGCTAGACAATAACGCCAGAGGTCAGTTAAACTGTTCGGAAACTCCCTGGCTTTCCAATTAAGTAAAGATCCTGGCTGCTGGGGTCAGCCTACGTAGTTGACCGCGTGTTTAACACTACATAAATCGCAGTCCATCTTATTGGTCCTTGATCTAATTACCTTCCGATGTCTGGCCACATAGTCCACTGATCTCGACCTACTTCGAGGGTTTACTGATTATTTCGGGTCGTGGCACGTAATAGTAGTCACGTGAGCGGCATTCATTGAACCTCTGATCTTTAATGGCAAGTTCAGTCACCGTTTAAAATTGTTCTCTAATTCGTGCCATTCCACGCCCAATTAATGCCAATTAAACACCAGTGCGATCTCTTGCTTGTTTATTTGTAAATTTATGTTTGCAGATTAGACTATACAAGATATTATGTTTTATGTTTCTACTATTCTTTACGAATAGTGTGATAATAGATTTCGTTATTTTAGATCCTCGTCTTATTTTCGCCAGTAGAATCGCCCTCTAAAATGATCGCCATTAGTACACGCACCCTGCGTAGAGCCAAAAATGTTAAATAGCTTTTACAGACTAATCTACAAATATAGATTAAACATCAAACGATTGAACGAAATTTGTTGTTATGATAACAGATTTCGTTGTTTTTGATCCTCGCCTTATTTTCGCCAGTAGGATCGCCCTCTAAAATGATCGCCATTAGTACACGTGCCCTGCGTAGAGTAAAAAATGTTAAATAGCTTCTACAGACTAATCTACAAATACAGATTAAACATCAAACAATTGAACGAAATTTTTTGTTATTATAACAGATTTCGTTATTTTTGATTCTCGTCTTATTTTCGCCAGTAGAATCGCCCTCTAAAATGATCGCCATTAGTACACGCGCCATGCGTAGAGTCAAAAATGTTAAATAGCTTCTACAGACTAATCTACAAATACAGATTAAACATCAAACAATTGAACGAAATTTGTTGTTATAATAACAGATTTCGTTGTTTTTGATCCTCGTCTTATTTTCGCCAGTAGAATCGCCCTCTAAAATGATCGCCATTAGTACACGCACCCTACGTAGAGTCAAAAATATTAAATAGCTTTTACAGACTAATCTGCAGATACAGATCAAACAGCAAACAATTGAACGAAATTTGTTGTTAAATCCTATTTAATGAATGCACTTTACGGTCGAGTATGAAATTATACATTCAAATATCGTATTTCTAAAAGTACCATGCAAATACGCATACCAAATTCAAGCTCGCCACACGAGTGAAAAGCAATTTCAATGCAACCTATTAACGAAGCATCACGATCCAATGAGAACGATTATTCACAGAATGTAAACGTTAATGTAGGTATGGCACAATTATTCGATATTTCAGTTTATTTGGCCGCGCATCACGGCCAGTTTAAAAAAAGATACCCCGGTATGAATGACATTTATAATTACCTTGCGTTTATTCGGTTCCCAGCAAAAAAATCGACCAGGCAACGCAACTACATTTCGTCGATGATAATTATTATTGCCCAATATTGTAATGAATTGGCATTTTAGAATGGAATTTCGTATTTAAAATAGCAGGGTCTGCTCGCTGTAATTTCGTTGCCAGAATCTGCGAGGTACGCGTCAATCGCACAAGCTAATGCCAGAGCATCGATAAACGTCCGTGACTCCCGACAAACACATAAACAAACATTTACATTTAATTGGTGGGCCGTGTGACTGACTAATGGCCGGTCGTCTGAGTTTCGAAACGTTTCGATGCGGTCGTCACTCTTCCGCGGTTCATGATACACGCTGCGGAGAAAAAAATTTGCTTCCGCATCGAATTCGTGACGGATGTTCGGACGAATCAGTCATCGAGTGATTAATCGAATCGAGACAACATGAGATGGTTTTAAATTACAATTTAAAGTCCTCTTCGCATCGGAGTGTATTCCCAGAACTGTTAGAAAACTGATTGCAACAAGCCCTTAAACATAAATCGTTTGTAAAAACGACAGATCTTTTTTTAAATAATTCCAATAAAAATTGGGAATATCGGAAAAATAAGAATATGGACTCTTTTTTCAAAATAGTTGACATTGTATAAATATATTTAAGTACATGTACAAAAATTTTGAACAACCATTGGAGCAGTTTTTAATATTTTATGGTCATCGTTTCGGGTAGAGCTTGAATTTAGCCCTTTGCACTCCGAGAGTATTTATCAATATGAACGATTAGTAATACTAAATTAAATTTTGTGATGTGATTTCTAAAAATAAAAAAATATTCTTCTTTCCACAAACATGTTTTATGAATACTTATAATTTAAATTTTATTTATATATTTTCTAAATTCAGTTTTTGTTATCATAAATGAAACTTCAATCGAGCTATAGTACGTATTATGTTTGTGCCAGTGGAATGCAAAGAGTTAACTATAAACTTTTGTAAATTTAAGGTGATTAGTAAATTTTTAATTTTTGAGTCATTTTATTTTCTGGTTTTTTATATTTGGTTAATAACATTCCGAGGGAACATTTATTTCTCAACAAATATTTTAAAGAAAAATATTTATACTATTTTTCTACTGCGTAGTCTTATTTAAGGAATTGAAAACAGGTTAACATAGATAAGTAAGCAAGTCGTGATTTTTATGTACTTATTTTATTCTACGCTTACATTGAAGGAAAAATTAGGCAAAATAAAAAGCCATCATTTACATTACCTCCAATGTTCAGCGTTTAGTTTTAGTATTAATATATTTTCCAAGGTGTTTTTATTGATATTATACTAGACCTGAAATTATTGAGAACAACTTTGAAAACACTCGTTCGTTTCTCGGCGATTTGGTTAGCGGGAATTTCTCACACAGATATTTAATTTACGCCCCATTATCGTCACAATTTCCACGAGATTCTCACTAATAAACGACAATATGAAATAATATACAATTAATAAATATATTTGATTCTGAGTTTATCACAGAGTTGATTGTGTACTGAATGATTGCGTATCAACACTACTGTCATTATTGATTCACTGTTGTTCCTTGTGAATGCGGACTCCCCAACGTATTCCATTTCACTAGCAAATGTTTGTGGCTGGAACTCCATAGTATAATTCAAGGTTTCAATCTCGAAAGTATGTAACAATTATCAATATTTGAAAGAACTCTTTCAAAGCAGGATAACTATTTTTGTTCAACTAAAACATTTTCCATTTCCGAAGAAATAAAAGTTTTCTATCTATACAGGGTGTTCGGCCAACCTTGGGAAAAATTTTAATGGGAGATTCTAGAGGCCAAAATAAGACGAAAATCAAGAATATCAATTTCTTGAGTGGGGCTTCATTAAAAAGTTATTAAAAAATTAATTTAAAAAATTTCAAATCATTCTGAAAAAATTATTTTTGGTTACGGGGCTCAAATACAATAACTTTTGGTGAATACACATATCTCGAAATCCTACTCACTTTCGAGAAAACAATTCGAGTAGGTACTGAAACTTTAGACGAAATTAAAAAATTTCAAATCATACTAAACAAATTATATTTAGTTACAGGGGTCAATTACAAGCATTTTTGATGAATAGAGATACCCCGAAATCCTACGCCCTTTCGAGAAAAAAATTCTTTACTGAAATTCTAATGTGAGGCCACAATGCTATGGGAATCTTTAAAATGTCATAACTCCTGAACGGATTGGAGGATTTTAATTTTTCAAAATTCAAACATCGTGTATTTTAGTGGAGAATATGTGGAAATTCTAACAATATTGAAAAAGTTATTCCTTGACCCCGTAAAGTGAGAAAACCCCCATAAAAATGGTCCAATTTTCAAACAGCCATTACTCCTACAATAGGGAATATATTTCAATGAAACTTTTTTGGGACGTAAAGCTCATGGGTATCTACAAAAAAGTATTAAATAACTTTCCCGTAGGGCGTCAAACAAAATTACTAAAAATCAAAAACGAATTTTCAAGAAAAATCGACAAGGGGGGTAGGTACTGAAATTTTTCGGCGGAATTAAAAAATTTCAAATCGTTCTGAAAAAATTATTTTCGGTTGCGTTATTACAATAATTTTTTGGTGGATAGGCCTACCTCCGAAATCCTAACTACTTTCCAAAAAAAAAAATTCAGTACGGGCGGACCTTTTTAACGAAGCCTTCATCAACAAATTAGTATTCTTGATTTTCGTCTTATTTTGGCCTCTAGAATCTCCCATTAAAATTTTTCCCAGGGGTGGCCGAACACCCTGTATACACACATAAATGGAATAAAAGTTTCAGTGAATATAAAACAATTTTGTCGGAACAGAAAAGTTGGAAGACCAAAAATATCTGTTATGTTTGAACTAATTGAAAATTGTTACAGTTTTAATTAAGCCCTGGTTTCTGAGAACATAGTTCTCAGAAAATCACGTTCATTTTCAGAGTTAATCGAATCTAGGAATCCAACATTTTAATAAATGGTATTGAAAATACTGTAACTTGATAACAAAGTTGTCACCATGCAAATGATGCGTACTTCGTTTGATAAAATTATCGTTATCAAAAATACAAGCGTATTTAATTCATTCTTGTAATATTATATTCTACATTTTAGGCTACTTAACAGTACGATTTGTCAAAATTTTCTGTCAAAAACCACTAGTAATTAAGCATTAATCGATCTGTACTCAGGTATGCACACTTTGAACTATTGCAACTCTTCCACAGTGCGCGTGCACGTACTAAGATCTTAGCCACTTGTGACACTAAAACGATCTATAAATCTCGATCACGAGGAAACGCAGAGTTTACAAAACTGGTTTAACCTACATCCATCGAGTTCTTACGACGAATCGTGTTAGAAGGGCAGCTCTAATTGGTTTTATTGATACGTTAATTGCTTATCGCCTTCCAGTGATCGTAAAGGTATATTACAACGTAGAAGGAAACATACGTTCCTATAAAACATTTCGCTCGGACGTGCTACATCATCACGATCAACGGCTTCTTTCTTCGCGGATATTTTCAACCCGTTCAAATTGTTACCTTTGATTAGCATGCAATCGTGGCCTAGTAGTCGTAAATGAAAACGTATCAATTTTACTGTCAACGTATTCCGGTGGTGCATCGTTCGTAGAATCGACTTCGGACGAAACGAAGGTCGATAATTACCGACTAGAAACCCATGAAAGACGGTAATCGATTTTCCATCTAGCTCGAACGCGCTGCCGTGTCTCGCCCCGACAATAATAGAACGATATTTCACATCAAGATCGTAATCGCCGCGGGAAGAAAAATAACGGTCACCGGTAACTCCCAAGCGAAATTCATTTTGACAGATTTCATACATTGAATTGATGTTTATATGTCGCGTTCGCCGGAAGATAAGCCGGCTGGAAAAGTGTGCTCTGTCCAGCCTGTGGCGTCGCAACGCCGATGCTGGACAAAATTTTGTCCACCCTATCATCCACGATACATATAATCCGTCCGAGGGATCAAATTCTTATAAAGGACGAGGTCGGAGACAGAGACAGTCCTCGGAAGGCCAACTTTAAGGGTTTTCATCCCCTACTCTTCGAGCAACGTAATTCTTCGGCACAGATATCGGCCTCCTTATAGACATAACCCATCCTTTGTCATTTTCTGTCAGTCTTCGTCGGGAAATGAAACACCGAAAAGCGTGGGGAACACTTGACTCTCCTTCGACGCGGTTTAATATTTTACCAGGGGCTATACAGGCTCGCAAAGGTATTTGTACACGCTTAAACGAAACGTTTAATCAGTTAACTGTTTCTGACGAGTATATTCGTCATGAAAACAGTGCAAAATTTTGTGTTATGACGAGTATATTCGTCATGAGTAATAAATAGTGATAATTTGCAGTTTAAATTGCAATTTTAATGAAAACTAAAATATATTCGTTTTCAAGATGTTTGAAATATTTTGAGGCCCGTCGAAATGAAAGGAACACATAAAAGTTTATAAATAATTAATATAAAAAAACCGGATATAGTATGAATTATTTTTCGTAAATGTATCGTTGTTTTTTATTAGTCATCACAGAAGCAATTACGGATTCATATACAGGGTGTTCGGTCGCTGCTGGGAAAAATTTTAATGGGAGATTCTAGAGGCGAAAATAAGACGAAAATCAAGAATATCAATTTCTTGACTGAGGCTTCGTTAATAAGTTATTAACAAATAAATTGAAAAATTTCAAATCGTCCTGGAAAAATTAGTTTCAGTTGCGGAGGTTAATTACAATCATTTTTAGTCATTACACATACCTCCGAAATCCTAGCCACATTCGAGAAAAAAATTCGAGTAGATACAGAAATTTTTAGACGAAATTAAAAAATTTCAAATCATACTAAAAAAATTATATTTAGATACAGGGGATAATTACAGTCATTTTTGGTCATTACACACACTCCCGAAATCCCACGGACTTTTGAGAAAAAAATTCCTTACCGAAAATCTAATTAGGTGCCTTTTTTCGACGAAAAAAACAAAATCTCAAATCATTCTAAAAAAATTATTTTCGGTTACGGGGATCAATTACAATAATTTTTGGTGAATAGACATACCCCCGAAATCCTGCGCATTTTCGAGAAAAAAATTCAGTGTGGGTGAAACTTTAAACGTTAATAACTTTTTAACGAAGCCTTAATCAACAAATTGGTATTCTTGATTTTCGTCTTATTTTGGCTTCTAGAATCCCACATTAAAATTTTTCCCAGATGTGGTCGAACACTCTGTATAGTTTGACGAGTATACTTGTCATCGCTAAAGTGGAACACAATTTAGATACGCATTTTCCAAAGAAGTCGAAACAGTTAACTGGTTAAGGGGATACTAAAGCATCAGAATTTTAAATATAGTACAAACCATATTATACAAACCTCGAATGTTCAACTACCCGATCGCTCGACTATTTGATGTCTGTATGGAGTTTGATCTTCTTATCGAAACATTCTTCTATGACGACAAAGATTGAATTATCACAAACTTCAGTATTAATAATAATGATTTTAAAGTAATGTAAATAACAATTCATAAAATAGGTCACCACAATTTCATCATGCTAGCGTTCAAAGTGTTTCTAAATACATATTTATTTTATGAAATTAACAGTTTTTTTAATTATTAATTAAATTAACGGTTTTAAAATAACCTTTAATCCTGTTATAAAAGTTCATTCTGAACAGTTATTTTGTATTTGATTAATAAAAGTTCTAAAGGAATATTTATTTCTTAGCAGACATTTTCAAGTAAAACGTAAAATGTTTTCACTATTTTTCACTTACTTAGCATTATTTAAAGAATTGAAAACAGGATAAATATAAAAGAGTAAGCAAATCGTGATTTTTATATTTTTTTTATTATATACTTACATTAAAACGAAAATTCGATAAAATAAAGCCATTATTTATATTACGTTCAGTATTTTGCGTTTAGTTTTAGTTGCACCTGATATACATTCCAAAGTATTTTCATTAATACTAGTCCTAAGATCATTGACAACATATTTCACGTTTGTATAAAAAATAGATCGGCCATAATGTATTGCAACATTGATCTTTAAACTAATAAGTTTTCTAAAACACTTACGCGTAATGTGTTGTTCTAAATACTCAAATTATTTATTAATATCGTAAAGGTTATGTATTTCATCAATAATATTTAGAATACTTTGGAAATTCATAATGTTCATTCTTAAGTGTAAAAATTTTCAATTACATAGAATTTGAAAAATGAAAAATACAAATATGGTAAACATATCGTCTTATAGTGAATACATACATAAAATGGTATAATAAATACATCAAATACAGTAAATGGTCGGCCTTCTATAGTATTCCCTAAATCTAGCGTTTTTTTATGACACTGCATTCATATTTTGGCATTCGTCTTAATCTTGTTGCAGCAATTCGTAGAAAGTATAATATTCCTCTATTAAATGTTTCGTTAAATTCGTAAGATAATTTCCAACGATTTTTTTGCCACAGATTTTACATATATTAAAGATTTTATCGCCAGTTTCTTCAAAAATAAAGGAATTTCTCACAAAGATATTTGATTTATGCCCCATTATCGTCAAAATTTGTACACCACTACACAAGTGTTAGTGGCATTTATTTACACAGTTGTTACAAATAAACGACAATATGTTATATTGGATAAACAGGTTTGATTCTAAGCTTATCACAGAGGTGATTACATACTGAATGATTGCGTACCAACACAACTGCTATTACTGATTCACTGGCGTTCCTTGTGAACGCAAACTCTCCAACGTATTCCATCTTACTTGCAAATGTTTGTATACAACTAGAACTCCATAGAATGATTCAAGGTTTCAATCTCGAATGTGCATAACATTTATCAGTATCACAAGTATTATTATTTTATACTTAAAATTGACACGAAAAAATGACACAACTTGGGGGTAGTTATGGGATTTAAAACACTTCGCATCTGTTCGAACTTATATGTATATACAATGTGTCCCGTATGTGTAACCCGTTCCAGGGATGCATTCAACGTAAGAAAATAAGAAAAAAAGATCATACAAACATGTGTTCCATTTAACTTTGTTTTCGAGTTACAGCGAGTTCTATTTTGATATACTATATTTGCACATCTTCACAAGAAGTATTCAAAATAACCACATTCCATTTAACTACAACTTGGAAACGCTTTAGCAATCTGTCTTTTAACCTCTCTATTTGTCCAGGTATTATTTATACGTGGCAAACCTATACATTAGATTCAGATCTACCATTTGTTGATTAGAGAAACTTTTCATCTTTACATACGACATACAATCTGACACCTAATACTCTGATGGATCATTACGAAATACTAAGAGGAAATGAAGAATTAAAGTACAAGATTCATGTCAGATACTGAGTTCTGTTTACAAAGTGGAATTAGTTTAACTATTACCATTTTCCAAAAAAATTATTCCAATATAAAACTCGTTATAACTTGTAAACAAGGTCGAATAAGCCATATGTTTATGTGAACCTATTAACTTGCTTTCATGTGCAGAATCCATTACTGAAGTAGGTCCCAAGTACTACAGGACAAAAATATGAATCAATTCATCAAATACGAAAGTCTTCCAAGAGTTCTACGAGAGCAGATTGAAAACGAAATAAATCTGTTCTAAATTATACTTTATTTTTCAACATAAAAGAAAGAATTCGATAACCGCTCGAATTTTGGTTCTATTCTTTTCGTAAAAAGCGTAAAGTAGCGCGACACAAATACTTTTAAATGCTAGACTATTTGATAGATTGTTTTAATATTTGGAGTGAATGCTCATTAAAGATGTATCAACATAACAACATGATACCAGCTACAAATAAAGAAACTCCTGGTGGCTATCCCGGAAACTTTTTAACCGCCCTCGTAAGCGTTTGAATTGTATTTGAAACCATTTGAATCTTCACTGTCTTCTCTACTTCGAACTAGAGATTCGAACAGGCCATCTCTATTTGTGGGTCGAAATAATAGCTTTGATTTGGAAAATGACACCCACAGTTTACTGATCAAGTTCTCTCGACGTTTAAAGTTGAAAAACAGATCGAATCGGAAAAGATTTAGACGCAACCTTAATTCCATTGAGCTACTCAGTTACGGTTACTCTCGAAGGCACGGTACCATTATTCAGATCAAAATATATTTTCCCCGTGTTCCCGCGGCAACGGCTCACTTTCCTAAAGTTCATTTTCGCCTGCGGCTCAGAATTAGACGCTAACGAATCTTTACATCCCACCTTTCGTCGCGCAGCCTTCTATGTCAACGCTGCCGGCAGATTTCTAGCGTTGCTGGCCTCTCTCGGGTCGCTCGCGTGAAAATGAGAAGCATTTTCGTGGCTGCCGTGAGCTCCCCCATCACCAGCTACGAGTTATTGCGTTAAACCGCGTAACTAGGGGACGAACGTGTACGTAACTCGCAGCGTATTAACGCGCGACACGCGGCAGTTTCTTGCGAGAACTTTGGAATCAATCAGCGCCCGGCACGGATGTATTCGAGAGAATTAATATCAGCGTCGCGAGCGACATCCGCGTCGCGACGTAATCCGTTTAGCACCAGCCAGCCTGCTCGACTCGAGTTCGCTGGGAAAGGAAAAGGATGGTTAGAACGTTAACGCTGAAACGAAACTGTCATATCGATGTACAATGAACGACGAAAATATTCGGACACTTAAGTATACATAGGTTTATTCCTTTATCTCTTCATTATTTACGAATAAAAGCAATTTAGTCTTTTTTCATGCGATAAGTAATTTATTAAAATGATTAAATGTTTATTAAAATGGCAACTTGTGATTTTTCACTGTGAAAAAGGCAAGCCACATCGTGTGATCGGTAAGATATTGAATTTAAGTAAGAGAATTGATATCAGCGTAAGAGATACGTACATAGATTCAATAATGAAGGTCATATTAACACTTTCACTGCCACGTCATCCACATATGGGTGATAGGATTTTCCACTATGGAACTAAAACAATTAATTCTCAGGTTGAAATGTTGAAGGAAATAAGTTTGAATAGGATTCGTGAATCTTAGCTAGGTTACGAAAATAAGTGCTAAGACAAATTTTACTTTATGTAGTTTACAATTGTGTAAAGTTTTGGTCTTCCAAAACATTGTACGGTTTTGGTTTGGCAGTCAACGTGTTAAGGGTTAAATGCACACATATGGTCCTGTTCGATACATTTAAATGTCTCTGTTTCTTAAACTGACATTCAAACCTAACATTCGTAAGGTTACGGTCGACGAATAATGATATTAACACTTTAATGGCCGCACGTATCACGCGAAGACCGTTGTCCGTCACCACTGATATTGTAGACCAAAGTGAGATACACGAAAATGCTAGGAATATTATTACAAGGAATTATAAATGTAACCTCAACAAACGTAATAAGTTGAATGTATGATGAAATTGTGACTGATACAGTAGATCACGCACACGTGACAGTGGCCAACACCTGCTAGCTCGTAAAGTCATGTATACGTGACAGCGGCCGTCAAAGTGTTAAGTGAATTTCACAGTCTGGTAGGCCAAAAGTTTTTGATAGTAAAGAGAGAATACGAATTATGTATACGAAAACTTGAAGCAGATCCTTTCTTGAATGCTCCAAAATTAGCTGCTGAGGTGTCAAATGCAGAAAAGTGTGCACCCTCAAGCTATCCAATGATTATTAACCCTTTAAGGGGGTCCTCTAGTGTGATCCTTTGAAAAAATCGAATTCTTTTTTTGCAGTTCCTTATGCCAAAACCTTATGCCTGAACTCCTACAATTAACAAAGTTATGGCTGTTTATAGGGATACAAAACTTTAAAAGGGTTTTTCTCAAAACTATTATGTTTTTCAAATCGGTGTCCATGATACAGCAAAATCTATTTGATCAATTGGCTTACAATTTTAGGTCCACATTCAGTACACGTATGGCTATAGCTCATACCAAAATCAACTCAAAACTTTTATTTTTTAGGCCCCCGAAGTTAAAAAAAATGCAGAAATATCGTTAATCTAACTTCAAAGTGTTACTATTTTTTAAATTATCGTCTTTCTTCTTTTTTCATTTCAAATATTGGTTTGGCAATAAGTAATTGTTGATTTGTTTAATAAAATAAAAGACAATTTTTTCATGGAACGAAATAACTTTATTTAGTAATGTATTGTCTATTTTTAACAATTACCTTTTGCTATCTTTTAGGCAACATCATAATTCCACGTCCATAAAAGTTCTGGTTTTTATCGGCAAAATCTGACGGTGCAAGGTCAGGATTATATGGTAAATGTGGCAACACATCACAATCAAGCTCCAATAATTTTTATTAAGTGGCCAAAGATGTGTGTGGTCTTGCATTCTCATGGTGAAACACAATACTTTTATAATTTACCAATTCTGGACGCTTTTCTTGAATTGCATTATTCAATTTGATTAGTTGTTGAATGTACACATCTGAGTTAATCGTTTGGTTGCGTGGTAAAAGTTCAAAGTAGACGATTCCTTTGTAATCCCACCAAACCGATAACATAATCTTCTTTACACGAATATCAACTTTAGTTGTCGTTTGAGCTGGTTCATCTTGCTTGCTCCACGATCTTTTTCGATCGACACTGTTGTATACAATCCATTTTTCATCTCCAGTTATCAATCTTTTTAAAAATGGATCATTTTCGTTACTTTTCATAAGCAAATCGCAGATGTCAATGCGTTGTGTTAAGTGAATTTCTTTTTTTCTTTTTCTCACGCGTTGTACTACAATGATCCAAATCGATTAATGCTTTGATTTGGTCGTCATCAACTTCAACTGGACAGCCTGAACGTTGTTTATCTTTCAGTGAAAAATCATCGGAATGGAATTTAGCGAACCAATTTTGACACTGCAGCTCTTTTAAGGCTTCATAGCCACACATAGCAAATAAGTGTGAGCTTACGATGCGTTTCTTCCTTTGCCGAAGTAATACAACGAAATATGACGAGAATGCTCGTTTTGAATTTCCATTGTTCAACCGACGCCAAAAAAAAACTACAGAATCGATCGATACAATGTATTTTTCTGAATGATGGATAAAGTACTAACTATCAGACAACAATATGGGTTTGACGTTTTGAATACATACAAATGCCTAACAATTCAACTAAACCATCTGACAAAGAAATCCGCAATTACATAGTTGCCAAACCAATAAATTGATTGGCTGGAATCATGGATACCGTGAAACAACCTTTTTTAAAAGCAACTGTGTTTGAAAGTATGTAGTGCCACCAATTTTAACTTTTTCTCGTCCAAAAGATTTTAAAATGTTACTGAAATATGTACAAATAAGCCTTGTAAATTTGACTGCAAAAAGTTTTATAGTTTATTCTCAAAAAATTCCCCAAGAAAGCCTAAAAAAAAACGCGCTTTGCACTAGAAGACCCCCTCAAGTATGGAGTACCCTCTGCCGAAGCGCGGCGTACGCCTAGCACTGGCGATCATTGGAAACAGAATACCTACTTGTTGCAATCCAAGCGTAAACTTTGATGAAACTATTCAAGGCGCAAGTAAAAATAAATTATTATTGTAATTCTTTTGCACCAAATTAAATAATGAAAAAACGTTATTTTCAAGTATTAATCCCGTCCCGTACATTAACAAGTCTGACTCGTGATGAAGATTTTGGCCCAAACGTAAACATTACGAGTGAAACTCGTAGACTGAAAATCAGCCCAAATGTAAACATAGCAACTACCACTTGGGCCCGGATTTCGTCAAGCTAAATGGCACGGGAAAGGGTTAATTATAGATAATTACTGTTTTTAATAGTACTAGTTTAATATACTTTATACAATACATTTTATGGCAACTTAAACATTAGAAATGAAACTAAACTTAATAAATATAACAAAAAATAGGAAAAGCTTTAACCTTATATTTAAAACAATAAAATATTTATTCTTAAATTTTTAAGTTCAGTTCGCAAAAAAGATAATATAATAAATTATGTACTACACTATTGTAATATTTTATGCTACCACAACAATTATAATTTTCATGAATGGAAAAAATTTTGACTCTCCAACAAACAAAGCTGTTGTAACGAGTCATTTTTTCTTGTTTACTGCTGTTGCTAAGAAACACACATGTATTTATCTCATATAAAGTTAAATGTATTATTACTACGCGAAGAACCGAGAAAAATTAATAAATACATATACATATGTGCCATTAGTCTATATTGATAACTTTAATGAAACCAATATACAGGGTGTTCGGCCACACCGGGGAAAAATTTTAATGAGGGATTCTAGAGGCCAAAATAAGACGAAAATAAAGAATACCAATTTGTTGATGAAGGCTTCGTTAAAAAGTTATTAACGTTTAAATTTCCGCCCGTACTGAATTTTTTTCTCGAAAGTGAATAGGATTTCGGGGGTATGTCTATTCACCAAAAATGATTGTAATTGAGCCCTACAACCGAAAATAATTTTTCCAAAACGATTTGAAATTTTTTAATTTCGCCGAAAAATTTAGGCACCTACCCTACACCCCCTTGTCAATTTTTCTTAAAAATTCGTTTTTGATTTTTAATAATTTCGTTTGACGTCTTACATAAAAGTTGTTTAATACTTCTTTTGTAGGTACCTATGGGCTCTACTTCAGAAAAAAGTTTCATTGAAATATATTCACTATTATAGGAGTTATGGCTGTTTAAAAATTGGACCATTTTTATGGGGGTTTTTCTAACATTACGGGGCCAAGGAAACACCTTTCGAATATTATTATAATTGCTACATATTTTACACTAAAATACGCGGCGTTTGGCTGTTTGAACATTAAAATCGTCCAATCCGTTTAGAAGTTATGGTGTTTTAAATATTCGCATGAAAGGGTCTAGCCGAATAAGCATGGTAAAAGTGCCCCCAAACCAAATTAAACGGGGTTAATACCACTCGATAGGTGGTTCGAAGAAACCCCTTTTCCCAAAGTTTTAATCCGGTATCTCTACTACAGGGGTAATTACGGGGTGAAAATCATTTTTTGGTTTATCCTTAATATCTCCCGTTCTACTCAATTAAAGATTATGAAAAAAATCATGGTTATTCTATCGATTGATGTACATGTTTGAGAATTTTTTCAGAATTTTTGGATGCAAATTCGATTTTTAAAAAATTCGAAAATATTTTAACCGTCGATTTTTTGTCGAAGTTATCAAGTGACCACATTTGTTTTTATACAGTATAAAGCTCTCAAAAGAATTAGTAATCCCTAATTTTTTCAGATTTTTCGAAGGGGTGGAACGTAGTCAAAAAAATAAAAAATGATTAAAAAAAGTGAAAAAGCTTTATATTGTCTTAATTACTTACGTGACCATGCTCATATTTTTACAGCTATAGCGTAACATTATGACTATTAATGCGTAATTTTTTCAGATTTTTTGGAAAAGTGCATTATTGTTAAATAAATATGAATTCATATTTCCTACTTTTTCATACCAAAAAAGGCCGCACATGCTTTTAAAATAGATATAATTAAAATATATTTGTTTACATACTTTGTTAACTGGTCGCTAGATGTAATTTCAAATATGTACGTATGATACTGGACTCCTGTTGATTAGAACCACTACGGCGGCGCGCGGCGCGATGCGCTATCATTTCGATAAACCATGCGCGACATTGCCAACATTTTGTCTGAATCTGAATAATATTATGTACTGATAAACATAAAGATGAGGATGAGACTAACGCAAACAATATTATAAATATAATATTTTATTATATTAAAAAGCACATAACGCACACAGCGTGGTTACAACACATAGCTATATACATATATGTTAGAAGTTTTGCTTTTGGCGGTTCTGGGGTAAGTTCTGTGTCCTTCCTCACAGTGCTGCATTCAAGAAAATAACAGTAACCGATTTACTCGACTTCCCAGAAATGACCGAACAAGATCTAAAAATATTTTTTATGGGATCGTATCAATTTTCCCAAGCAATATCCTATCTTGCCGAAATAATGAATGAACAAAATGAAATAAACCTCAGTTATCTAAAACAAAACGAAAATATAGTTCAATTCAAAGTGCAATCACGACATATTAATAAAAAACTGTACAAGTGCTACATAGACTATACATCAAATTCAACGAGCTACTCGGGAATTAGACCATATTTCTGTGAATAGTGGTAACAGGACAATTGGATGCTGCTCCCATATAGCTGCGATAATTTATTATCTATCGCATGCCAGATACACTTCAAAAATAATAAAACCTGCAGAAATACTGAGTAAATTATTTGAAAGTGAAAAGGTAAATCCTGTAATAAATGATGACAGCGATGAAGATTGAAGAACAAACCGAGTTATTAATGCTGGCAATAAAAATAATAGCAGGTAAACCTTGTTTAGATCATTTATTTTAATTAAAGCAAAAATATTTAAGGAATATTTAAAAAACTTCATGTATATAATATATATTATATATTATAATATTAATTTTATACATTATATACACAAGGATGCTGTACCAAAATGATCAGCGCATCGCGCCGCGCCGTAGTGGTTCTAATCAACAGGAGTCCAGTATCATACGTACATATTTGAAATTACATCTAGCGACCAGTTAACAAAGTATGTAAACAAATATATTTTAATTATATCTATTTTAAAAGCATGTGCGGCCTTTTTTGGTATGAAGAAGTAGGAAATATGAATTCATATTTATTTAACAATAATGCACTTTTCCAAAAAATCTGAAAAAATTACGCATTAATAGTCATAATGTTACGCTATAGCTGTAAAAATATGAGCATGGTCACGTAAGTAATTAAGACGATATAAAGCTTTTTCACTATTTTTTAATCATTTTTTATTTTTTTGACTACGTTCCACCCCTCCGAAAAATCTGAAAAAATTAGGGATTACTAATTCTTTTGAGAGCTTTATACTGTATAAAAACAAATGTGGTCACTTGATAACTTCGACAAAAAATCGACGGTTAAAATATTTTCGAATTTTTTAAAAATCGAATTTGCATCCAAAAATTCTGAAAAAATTCTCAAACATGTACATCAATCGATAGAATAACCATGATTTTTTTCATAATCTTTAATTGAGTAGAACGGGAGATATTAAGGATAAACCAAAAAATGATTTTCACCCCGTAATTACCCTTGTAGTAGAGATACCGGATTAAAACTTTGGGAAAAGGGGTTTCTTCGAACCACCTATCGAGTGGTATTAACCCCGTTCAATTTGGTTTGGGGGCACTTTTACCATGCTTATTCGGCTAGACCCTTTACGGGAAGCATTTTTGGCCTGAAATTATATTTTCGGTAAGGAATTTTTTTCTCGAAAATGGTTAGGATTTCGAGGATATGTCTATTGACCAAAAATGATTATAATCGACCCTTGCAATCGGAAATAATTTGTTTAGAATGATTTGAAAAATTTTTTCTTCGCTGAAAAATTTCTGCACCTACCCGATTTTTTTTCTCGAAAGTGGATGGGATTTCGGAGGTATGTGTATTCACCAAAAATGATTGTAATTGACCCCCGCAACGGAAAATAATTTTTCCAGAACGATTTGAAATTTTTTTTTTCGTCGAAAAATTAGCCACCTAATTAGATTTTCGGTAAGTAATTTTTTCTCGAAAGTGCGTAGGATTTCAGGGGTATGTGTAATGACCGAAAATAATTATAATTGACCCCCGCAACCGAAAATAATTTTTCCAGAACGATTTGAAATTTTTGAATTTAATTGTTAATAACTTTTTAACGAAGCCTCAATCATTAAATTGGTATTTTTGATTTTCGTCTTATTTTGGCCTCTAGAATCCCCCATTAAAATTTTTCCCAGGGGTGGCCGAACATCCTGTATACAGTGAGGCACAAATTAGTCTTCACGATTTTTCAGCCCCTTTCAATAGCCAGTCAAAAAAATGTTTCCTTTCAAAGTTAATCAGTATTTAACCATTTAGAAATTGCACTGACTTAAATTTAAAAATAAATTGATTTTCGATAAAAAATTACGGTCACTATTATGTTTTTAAATGAAACTTGGTATTTTTAACTTTATAGTATTATAGGCGACGTCGAGACGAATTCAACGACCTGTTACACTATGACCTTTAGATGACACTGAAAGAAAAATTGCCATGAATCGATTGCCACAATATTTGAAATTATTCGGCGATACATAACACCAAGGCGTAATTTAGACGTAAACACAAATCTTGCGACAGTAACGGACAACATTTGATTAAATGAGTATTCGTAATGTTTACGTTCATTTGTTTATGTCTAAATGTGATGCCTTAGTGTTATTATCGTCGAATCATCTCAAATATTTTGGCAATCGATTCATGGCAATTTTTTTTAATGTACAGTAAAAACCATAAAACATTTTTGTTAATAATTAATAAGTCATTGTAAAGCATCGTTGAGCGTTTTATAATTCTGTCTGGTAGGACTACATTTGTATGTATATGTTTACACATATAAATTTTATGAAGTGATCTAACATATTGATGAAATTACTGAAGGGTTTGCACAAACGTCTATTACTAATTTCTAATTATCAATTTGGTACAAATCAATATTACATGAAATGATTAAACTTGTTGAAATTTTGAGGTGGCTGCAGCTCCGTTATATATTATTTTCAGTTAGAAGTATGTAAATCTTCTCTACGGTATTGCTTTTAATTACGGAGTATGTTAATCTCGTGGAGTTCCTAAACAATCTTACATCCAAGCTACGATAATTTAAACAAAACATATAAACAACCGATGCAAAGACAGTAGATCTTAAAGCCTCAAGCTTCGAACTTGTTGGACGTTTTGCACGAGAAATGCAATAATAATAGTGTATCTAAAGAAATTAGTATTCCGCTAAATATAGTGAAAAATGCATTTTACATTATATTATTTTTATAAATATCATCGTGAATTTCTACCTCTTACCTATTTCTCTTTTCAATTTCTAATATTTTCACATTATTGATGGCGTATTCAGTACTTTACTCAATGTTCGATATTTCAAGAGAACTTTTACGTAATAGAGTTGATAAAAATATCATTTTATGTATGTGTAGCGGCTTTGAGCTGTAATAAGTTGTATTATGAAATTGTATTGATGTACAAGACCGAAGCGACCCGAGAAATTCGTTTACGAAAATAAACTTGAAAATCCGAATAAGAGTTCAAAGCCATTTGATCAGAGGGAATGGCCTGTCAAAGCAGCCTTAGAGCGAAATATTCAAGCTTCGATAAATTTTGTCTCATTTAGTTCGCGAAATAAATTTTCAACTAAATGAAGTGTGCGACGACCATTGTGAGTTATGACGGGAGAATTCGTTCGCTCGGATAGTTTAATTAGTTAAAGTATCTCAGTCTAGCAATTTAATTCGCAGATTGATTTTATTTCTCATGCGGTAGAAATGTAAATATTATTCAAATGGCAAAAGTTTTGTCAAATTATTGGTATTACGTCGATAGCGGTCCGCGAAAGTTGCTTGAATGTTTATTGCATTATAAACCTTGACTCTTGGTGTCAGAGGAATGTGCTCTCGATTTTTCTGAATGTTTCAGAAAGCTCATCCAGCTCTTGCATCTGGGGTGCAGTATAAGATTTGGCTACTCCATCAATGAAACGAGTTTAAATACTGTTCATATTCTCTTTAAACCTTTTTTTTTTCGAAACATATTTTTAACACATCTAGTATTGCTCTCCGCACTCTAGGCTTTGCTATCAGATCATTCAGATATTTTAACAACAATAACACCTTGAAAGTAGTATATTGCCCCTTGGCTACCTCTGTGATAATCTCGAAAACGTGCAACATTAATTTTTGCGGATTACATTTACCTCTAAATCATGATTAAAGGAATATCCAATTTCAACTGAATCTGTTACTTCTTGAAGACCGTTGATCTTTTATTTACTCACAAAGTACTGAATAGAAATACCTTGTCCGACGATCCTATCTCACTTTGATCTTTTCAAACTATCGCCTAAGACAGCACTCGTTACTTATAGTAAATATAGTAAGTATACTCATATAGTAAGTCTCTAAACTGTTTTTATTCTTTTAAAAATTTCAAGATTACTACTTCTCTTTTTCTGTTCTGAAACGACTCCATCTGATTTAACTTTCTATCTGTTTTTCCTGTAAATAAATAAATAAAATATAAAGAACACATTATAAAGAATATAGAAATAAAAAAATAAGTGACAACAACTTTTAATAAAACACATTACTTTAAGGATGACCTGCAGCCTAGAATCGAAGCGTCTTACATGCTTGAATTTAAAACTGAAATTGTCTATTGTTATTTTTCTCAACAAGTTTCCTCTTTAAGAAGACATTCTATTTTTATTTTTTTAGACGACTAACACTTTGTCAACCCCTTAACTGCAATTTTATATAGTAAAGCTGAATCGATAACAACAGAGAAATATGATACCACAACCATTTAAAAAAAATAAAAATAAAGAGATATTAAAATAAAAAATTTTTCTTATTCTCTATCAGACTGTAGACGATCGGAATAGGTAAACACAAAGTTAAATTTAACAGGTAAAGAAATTTAGTTCGTGAAAACATTGATGTGAAAAAATATGGTCTATTAAAATAGCACGAAGGAGGTAACCATTTGCCCAAACAGAGAAATATTTCACATGGCTGTTATAATAAGTTACATTTCTGTTTGTTTTCTATAAAATCAACTTCGCCGAGATAAACCCTACCCTGCTCAATTAGCACCGTGCTCTTGTATTCACCGCTTTTGGACATATTTTTCAAGCACTATTAATACAGTAAACAGAAGGTATGCTAGGATAATATTTTGCCGTTTCTCAGAATACTTTCCCAGAAACCTTTTCTGTTGCATTTGAACAAACCCAGCCGACTGTTCCTAACGATCGTGGGTGAGAATTGTGTTTAAAATTTTGATAAACTTTTGTACGAAAATATTTCAATTATTCTCAAAAATATGTCGTTACAAATTTTTCATGTTCGAAATTGAATATGAATTGCATCCCTTTCTTTTCTTTGATGCTCGGTCTTTTCCATTGCATTTGAACAAACCCAACCGACTGTTCCTAACGATTGTGGATGAGAATTGTGTTTAAAATTTTGATAAACTTTTGTGCGAAAATATTTCAATTATTCTCAAAAATATGTCGTTACAAAAGTTATCACGTTCAAAATTGAATATGAATTGTATCCCTTTCTTTTCTTTGATGCTCGGTCTTTTCCATTGCATTTGAACAAACCCAACCGACTGTTCCTAACGATCGTGGGTGAGAATTGTGTTTAAAATTTTGATAAACTTCAGTACAAAAATATTTCAATTATTCTCAAAAATATGTCGTTACAAAAGTTTTCACGTTCAAAATTGAATATGAATTGCATCCCTTTCTTTTCTTTGATGCTCGGTCTTTTCCATTGCATTTGAACAAACCCAACCGACTGTTCCTAACGATCGTGGGTGAGAATTGTGTTTAAAATTTTGATAAACTTCAGTACAAAAATATTTCAATTATTCTCAAAAATATGTCGTTACAAAAGTTTTCACGTTCAAAATTGAATATGAATTGTATCCCTTTCTTTTCTTTGATGCTCGGTCTTTTCCACTGCATTTGAACAAACCCAACCGACTGTTTCTAACAATCGTGGGTGAGAATTGTGTTTAAAATTTTGATAAACTTCAGTACAAAAATATTTCAATTATTCTCAAAAATATGTCGTTACAAAAGTTTTCACGTTCAAAATTGAATATGAAGTGCATCCCTTTCTTTTCTTTGATGCTCGGTCTTTTCCATTGCATTTGAACAAACCCAACCGACTGTTCCTAACGATCGTGGGTGAGAATTGTGTTTAAAATTTTGATAAACTTTTGTGCGAAAATATTTCAATTATTCTCAAAAATATGTCGTTACAAAAGTTATCACGTTCAAAATTGAATATGAATTGTATCCCTTTCTTTTCTTTGATGCTCGGTCTTTTCCATTGTATTTGAACAAACCCAGCCGACTGTTCCTAACGATCGTGGGTGAGAATTGTGTTTAAAATTTTGATAAACTTCAGTACAAAAATATTTCAATTATTCTCAAAAATATGTCGTTACAAAAGTTTTCACGTTCAAAATTGAATATGAATTGCATCGCTTTCTTTTCTTTGATGCTCGGTCTTTTCCATTGCATTTGAACAAACCCAACCGACTGTTCCTAACGATCGTGGGTGAGAATTGTGTTTAAAATTTTGATAAACTTTTGTGCGAAAATATTTCAATTATTCTCAAAAATATGTCGTTACAAAAGTTATCACGTTCAAAATTGAATATGAATTGTATCCCTTTCTTTTCTTTGATGCTCGGTCTTTTCCATTGCATTTGAACAAACCCAGCCGACTGTTCCTAACGATCGTGGGTGAGAATTGTGTTTAAAATTTTGATAAACTTCAGTACAAAAATATTTCAATTATTCTCAAAAATATGTCGTTACAAAAGTTTTCACGTTCAAAATTGAATATGAATTGCATCGCTTTCTTTTCTTTGATGCTCGGTCTTTTCCATTGCATTTGAACAAACCCAACCGACTGTTCCTAACGATCGTGGGTGAGAATTGTGTTTAAAATTTTGATAAACTTTTGTGCGAAAATATTTCAATTATTCTCAAAAATATGTCGTTACAAAAGTTATCACGTTCAAAATTGAATATGAATTGTATCCCTTTCTTTTCTTTGATGCTCGGTCTTTTCCATTGCATTTGAACAAACCCAGCCGACTGTTCCTAACGATCGTGGGTGAGAATTGTGTTTAAAATTTTGATAAACTTCAGTACAAAAATATTTCAATTATTCTCAAAAATATGTCGTTACAAAAGTTTTCACGTTCAAAATTGAATATGAATTGCATCGCTTTCTTTTCTTTGATGCTCGGTCTTTTCCATTGCATTTGAACAAACCCAACCGACTGTTCCTAACGATCGTGGGTGAGAATTGTGTTTAAAATTTTGATAAACTTTTGTGCGAAAATATTTCAATTATTCTCAAAAATATGTCGTTACAAAAGTTATCACGTTCAAAATTGAATATGAATTGCATCGCTTTCTTTTCTTTGATGCTCGGTCTTTGCATCAGCGATCTTAAAATATTGGAGCTTCAAAGCAAACGAGGAATGACAAGAAGTTGAGAAATAAATGTAACTGCTGGCGGAATGAAATTTGACAGGCTGCTAGTCGGAAAACGTCAGATAACATCAAGGAAGATGGTAGAACTTTCTTTTTAGGTCGCAATTGCAGATCCGAATCATTTCCAATTCTCCGTGACATTAAAGGAAATGTTTCTCAAAGAAACTCTTTATCGGAATTAAAATCAAAATAAACAATAATGGATTTAATACAGAATACGCATCGGAAAAAAATATTAAGTGTGTATTAGGTACACTGCATAAACAACGTGACTTGATCAGTTTAATTTATTCTATTAGTAGTGAGCCTGTCAAAAAGATTTTTTTTATCGAGAATAACACGATTTAGGAAGAGCTTTAAAATAATTATACTAACTTTTTTCCTAACTGCTGTTTTTACAAAGTTTTATTAATGTGCATCATTTCGAAGATCGCTTGAATTAAAATAAAAAATATTTCCCTTAACGTTTTTTTTAAATTTAAATGAAAAGAGGGTGTTTGTTATGATGCTTGTCGAATTGGTCTTAATATGTGCTAAAAGATATATCTAAAAAAAATGTAGATTTCTCTACAAAAAATCAGAGGTGATCTTAAAAATATTGGAAGAAGAGTAATTAGCAGCATAATCATTTTAAAGATCTCCCAAAATCATGTTAATAATAACATAATCTATGTGCGTTTGCAATTTCAACGTTAAAAATCTTATCGCATCGCACAATCAGCGAGCTTTCAATTTTCTATTGAGCAAATTATCACTAATTACGCGCTAGAAAAATTGTCATAGGGAAATTAAAGGGAAAGTCCACGCGTTGTCGATTTTTCTTCGACATAACAGCCACCACTGCCGCAACCAACACTCACTCGACAGAAATTGTGTGTACGCGGCGTGGCAATAACTAATAATACCGTGAAGCCAATTTCGAGGTGTCACGAGAAATGGCTTCTATATCATTCGACCGCGCGATGTACACTCCCAATTTCCAATTTCATTGCCACGGCACGCGCAGTTATACGTACTCTGTCGCGTGGTGTGAATTCGTGAACGCTGCTAAATGATCACTGCATTAACCTGACCGATAAATATTTAATAGCGCGTCGCAACCTGCGAATTAACCGTTCATATGTAAACGATAGTAATTCAATCAGCTTCTGGTTAATGCAACGTCAAATTTTTTCTCGTAAAAAAACCATTGTGAAAAATGATACTCACTATGTTTATTGAATTAAATAATTTTTCCAACGTATAATACCTTGTCATTTTTTCAGAAAATGTCTCAATGTCTCCCAGAACGTCAGTAAGAATACAGACTACCATCTAAATTTCCTCTGAAACGCGCTGCTTCTAATCGTTCAGCGGAATAATTATAATAGTTCTGATTGTTGCCCAGTAATCCTCGACGAGTCCGGTAATTAGTAACTAATAACGTATGACACGAGTAAAGGTACCTTAAACCCAGTGACTTACATTGGTATTAAATCGGTAAATGTCAGTTGCACTGGCATAGTCCTTATATGTAGAAATCGAAACACCGATGATATCTTGATATACGAAAATACTGGTATTTTACCTATATTTACCGGTAATTTTTGAGGATTTTCTTTTCCATTATAATTCTCAAGATTTGTTTTAAGTAAAGACTTAAATCAATACCACTTTCTTATTTTAATTCTTACCAATCTGTTTGGAATTCCAAACATTGTTTATCGACGAACAGCTTAGGACGCATTCTTTATTTTTCGGATATTAATAGTACGAGAGCTTAAGACCCTCCAAATTACTTAACTGCACTGAATTTATTGAACTTACTTAATTTTACGGAATTTGTAACTTTACCATCTTACTGCCGCACTTGACAATAGAAATTGACTAGTCAATAAAGCCACTAGTCGACGCGCATTCTAATTAGTTTCTAGCTTAGACCCAGATACCTGCATCCTTGACATCGCGGCCGACTACCCCCGTACGCACTCACAGTGGGTGGGACTTATAATTTGCTAATCAAGACACCTTCCATAATAGAATTTCTATATTTAAACAACAACCAAACAAGACGAACTCAGATTTCAGGATTGAACTAACAAGAAACCTTCACGAACGGTCCGGCTTCGATTTTTATGAAACTTCGTATACTTATAAAGCAGCCAAATATAATCGACACGTATTTTTTTTTTAGCTGCGGTAACTCGAGTTTAAGGAATGAAACCACCCCTTGAAGTTTTGGCTCGAAAAGACTATCTCGAAAACGGAAAAATATACGAAAAAATTGTTAATGGGTGAGGTTAATGGTTTCTTATGTACAATAACATGGTGTTAAAAAATTTAACAAAATACAATTTGTTTATGACAAAAAAAAATTTATTAACTTAATTTTTCATTTTATTGAAATTTTCATAATGACAAAAAATGACGAGCATTTTATTCCAAATCCATTGATATGTAACATTTTAAAATTGCCTCTTACAGTTTTGCAGATTTTGATGATTTACATCTTGCGCGTATATCCACTATGGTAGTAGCCGTTTTAACTTTGATTTTAATGAAGCACTGTAGGCTTGTACTAAATTATACAATATAATTTTATACTTAAATTTCAAATTTTAAACCGAAAATAATTTTTCCAGAACGATTTGAAATTTTTTAATTTTGTCGAAAAATTTCACAACTTCTCGAATTTTTTTCTCCAAAGTGGGTAGGTATTTGAGGGTATGCCTATTCACCAAAAATGATTGTAATTGACCCCCGCAACTGAAAATAATTTTTTCAGAACGATTTGAAATTTTTTTTTTCGCTGAAAAATTTAAGGCACCTCCTCGTCGATTTTCTTTAAATATTCATTTTTAGTTTGTAATAATTTTGTTTGACACCCTACAGAAAAATTGTCTAATACTTTTTTGTAGGTGCCCATGGGTTTTGCATCAGAAAAAAATTTCAATGAGATACCTTTACTATTGTAGGAGTTATGGCCGTTTAAAAATTGGACCACTTTTATGGGGTTTTTACATTTTACGGGATCAACGAGCAACTTTTCCAATATTTTTAGAACTTCTACATATTCTCTACTAAAATACGCGTTGATTGCTTTTTTAAACATTAAAGTCCTTCAATCCGTTCAGAAGTTATGACGTTTTAAAGATATGCATGAAATTTCAGGGAAGCATTTCTGGCCTCACATTAGATTTTCAGTAAACAATTTTTTTCTCGAAAATGCGTAGGATTTCGGGGGTATGTCTAATGAGCAAAAATGATTGCAATTAACCTCTGTAACTAAATATAATTTCTTTAGTATGCTTTGAAATTTTTTAATTTCATCTAAAAATTTCAGTACCTACTCGAATTTTTTTCTCGAAAGTGGGTAGGAATTCAGGGGTATGTGTATCCACCAAAAATGATTGTAATTGGGTCCCGCAACTAAAAATAATTTTTTCAGAATGATTTAAAATTTTTTAATTTTATTGTGTTAACTTTCTAACGAAGCCTCCATCAACAAATTAGTATTCTTGATTTCTATCTTATTTTAGCCTCTAGAATCCCCCATTAAAATTTATCCCAGGGGTGGTCGAATACCCTGTATAGATGAAAAACCAAATGCATTCCAGAATCCTGTTGAGTACTGCTATTCTGTTGAAAATGAACCAAGATGCCATATTTGTGGTGACGTGGCAATAATTAAATGAGCATGGTGTAAGAAATCTTTATGTTTCAAACATTTTTTCGACGAGTACCACTATTCTCGAAACTACATGGAGTAATTTCTATACACACTGTATGTATTTATAATTTATAAATCGCTCCACCTTTGCCACAATGTCATAGGTGGGTAATAAAAGCAATTAATCTTTTCATGGCTGTTAAGAAACTTGTTATTGTTATTGCTACTTGCTACTTGTTACCGTATAATTTAGTGTAAGCCCATAGTGCTTCATTAAAATCAAAGTTAGAACGGCTACTACCATAGTGGATGTACGCACAAGATGTAAATCATCAAAATCTGCAAAACTGTAAGAGGCAATTTTAAAATGTTACATATCAATGGATTTGGAATAAAATGCTCGTCATTTTTTGTCATTATGAAAATTTCAATAAAATGAAAAATTAAGTTAATAAATTTTTTTTTGTCATAAACAAATTGTATTTTGTTAAATTTTTTAACACCATGTTATTGTACATAAGAAACCATTAACCTCACCCATTAACAATTTTTTCGTATGTTTTTCCGTTTTCGAGATAGCCGTTTCGAGCCAAAGCTTCAAGGGGTGGTTTCACCCCTTAAACTCGAGTTACCGCAGCTAAAAAAAAAATACGTGTCGATTATTTCTGGCTGCTTTATAAGTGTACGAAGTTTTATCAAAATCGAAACCGGACCGTTCGCGAAGGTTCCTTGTAAGATTGGATTTAGATTTGCAAGAATATATGAGAACTTGTAAGAATTGAACTGAACTGTTTACATATATATTTGTATTATCATTGGACATTTTCTGTTAACTTATATAGTTATATTATAGAATTTATAAAGAAAATATTGCATTTGAAAAGAAGTGTTTTCTATTTGCTAAATAATCGGCTTTATGAACTTTGTGGGAACCAACACAATCTCTCGTACCAACATTGGTATAATACCGAAATTGATGTAATACCAAAACAAAATAATTACCAGTAATTGTTATTATCTTTTAACGAATATTGTCTTCTAAAATGTTTCCAGATTTAATTTATCATATAGGTACATACTAGAATGAGATTGCAGACTTAGTAATAAAAGGGTCGTGGAATATAAACAAACGAATATTGGTCCTCGAGTTTGGTGATGAGAGAGTGAAGACTCGTCAAACTGATGGTTTTTACAATCGAAGTATCCAAATAATACTGGCATTTATTTCGGTTTTCGGTAATACACTGTATCTCACAAACTTTGTCCACTTAAACATCTTGATTATTTTGTACAATACGAGAAAATATTACTTGCAGAAGTTGTATAGTTTAAGAAAGAACATGATATGGTACAAATGATATTTTTGCAAATGGAGACGTAGAGGAGATATACAGGTCAACTTTATTTTCTTAAATGAAATGCGCAATTTTTTATTCTCAATTTTGGCACCTTGGCGTATTCTGAGTATAAAAGTATGATAATATGTTTGTCCTAAAACTTATCGTTTCTAAGATATTTGACTGTTTTCATTCTGTTATGCACTTTCATTATGGCGTGTCATAATCTTCATATTAGTTTACGACAGACTGAGCGTGAATTTCTAGTCAGCAAAAATAGTGCATTACGAATTCTCGCTCGTTACAAATACCTATTATTATTCCACATGAGATCGGACACTTTTTGGGGTAAGTTTTCAAATTATGTTCAACTTTGGGTATGTTGTAGTTTATAGCGATATTTAAACGTATCTACCGAGTGCTACCTTTTGTTCAAAAAACTATAGCTGCAGAACTAAAGAATGGATGAGAATGCGCATTTGGCTGCTTGTAACAAAGACATTAGCGTACCAAATAAAAATTGTTTCTATATCTGTCATTATTCAAGAGGATATACGGTCACTGTAGGGTCCAAGATGGTTAATATCTATAATACTATTGAGAATTATGGTACTAAATATTGGAAACAATTCTGTACCACTACTTAGCGAAGTTATTAGAATCATGATCGGGAAAAGAAATTTCGTTTCTATTTAAAGAGACGACTTAAAAATGCATATTCAGAACGATTAATTTTAAATAATTTAAGGGAACTTTATCCACTTTTCAAACAAGAAAATTCATTAATAAAAATTGAATACTCTGTATACTAAACTATTGAAACTATCCGAGTATTGAGATCCCGAACTTCGGGTTGAGACGGAGAATTTCAATACTCTCGTATTACTCCGAACTTGAAACTCGACTCGGTCATAATTTATGACTCATATGAATGATTTGGTAGTGGACATGTATGAGACTATTTCGACTCTAGTTATTAAAAGAAAACGGAAAAGTGTAGATAAGCCTTAGATAAATAAATGTTGTATTTAAAATGTGGAAGAAAAACTATTGTGATATTATTTTTAATATAATAGATCTACTATTAACATCAAGCACCTAATATTTATGATTCCTGTAGGTAAATTTATTAAAATTAAAATTTTTTTAAAATTTTCATTAAAATTTCATAATTAAATTATGAAACAACCAGTTAGGAAGATTTTTCAAGTTCTATATAGAAACAAAACGTTTTACAATTTATTATCTTAAGTTTGTGTGCAAGAGGTATAACTTTACTACATTTTCCAGTAATAACTTCATTGTCGTGCTAATGATAGTTGCGAGAATGATAAAAATGGAGTATCCCATGACTGTCTGTTTCCCGATCGGCAAACTAATGCGTACTGGGATAGTTGTAAAATAAAGAAACGATGATGCTCGTATACTTATTGTTACGTCACGAATCCTTCTCATTAAATTGATTTGGTACTTCGCGATCAACGACGCGCCGACTTAAACTTGGGCGGGTATTTTAGTTGATGAATGTTCGTTTGAGAATGACTCCGCAGAATACAAGAGAATTTTGAAGTGTGTTTGTACTAAGACTTGGTTAACGAACGAATGCTAAGACTTGTGATTGACGAATTGATTACTAAGAGTTCTGATTAACGAATGAATTTTGGTCGCTCTTTTGCGGACCAAGGCTCTGGGCCCTCTCCGGTTCCCCTTCCATAAGGGTGGAAAAGTCTAAGATTTTTCTTGTCGACAGGTGGTTGAACGTTGACCAATGAGGACCTTGCTAATTTCCCCAAAAATAGTCAACGCCCATGATCCACTGACAGTCCTGGGGACTGTCGAAGCGATGCATAGGTAAGTATTATAGAGATACGACTAGTTGGCTAGGCACCTACAAACTAAACGGGGCAAGGGCAAGAAGAGATGGTCTTCGCGCCGTCTTATTCCCACCATAGAGGCCCGCTCTGACGTCACGTTGCATAGTAGTAGGGTCCCCATGACCACGAGAAGTACATTTTTGTTCTATTCATAGCTAGTATTTTGAGCGTAAGGTTACGCCAATGTCCCTCAGTCTTGTCCTATCCTACTCTGTCGCTATACGTTTCGTTCGTGTCCTCTGTCACGCGATGGAATTGTAGTTGTGAGCGACTCCGCCAGTAATAACACTGCGTGTGAGAGCAGGCGTTGCTATTACGCTACGGCCAATCGGCGTGCCTAGCCAACAAGTCATCTCTGTATAGTACGACACCCGTGTTCGGGAAAGCTCAGGTAACGGTGCCTCGCTCCTGACCGGAGGACCTAAGCCCTTGCAGGTTTATGTCACGTTGATGCTATTGGGGTACAAGAGAACGTCATTAAATTCCATTGATGGTCCTTTACATTAAACGACTAGTCATTACCAAAACGAGAAATTGCTAAATCCCCAATAGTGGCAATTCACGTAGCGCTATAAACCTTAATTTCAACGCTTTAACACTTGTGTTTATTTGTAGGCTGATTGTGAAATGTATCGCTCTGAGTGAATGTGTGTAACTGTTTGTGAGTGTTTGAGTCTGTTTGAAGTGTGAATGTTTAATTTAAGGAAAGTTCATATGCCTTACTGTACGTGTCTGATTGGTCGCAAGATGCACTGAATCGGAGAAGGTGGGAGGAGTTTAAAGGAACAGTAGAAGGGTCAGAAATGCTGAAAAGGGATGGTCAAGATCTTGGAAATAGAAGTGACGAGTCGGAAACATTTGTTTGGAATTAGGGAAATTTTGCTGTTTTCTGAAATGCGTGCATCCTGCGAAATAGCTAATTACTGCAATAAACCAATAAAATGGTCTCTTCCTACACTAGAAAACAAGCATTCGCTTTTTGCTTGTGTCGCAGAAGTTGAGAGTACAATAGAGTCTCGATTATTCGAGGTAATGTGATCGAAACTACCTTGATTAATTGAAAACTCGAATAATACGGATGGGTGTTCATAAATCGTAAAATAAAATCATGAAAAATATTGTGATATGGCACATATGTATTAATTTATTAATCTTTTGAAGAAAATGTAGTTGTAGATTTTTGTTCAATTGCATATCTTCTCTTCTATTATATTCCACAAATGTTTTAGAAAGAAAATAACTCTATCATAAAGTTCAAAATACTTCGGATAATACGGAATTTTGGTTAAACGGGACTCGAATAACCCAGACTATACTGTACCAACATATCTTGTCACGGATTGTAGGAGCGGATATTTATTGCAGTTGTACTTTCACCATATCATAACGTCAGCTTCGTGATTCAGTTTTTTTCGAAAATAAGACTGTTTATTAATCTCCTTATTCTTGAGGAACATATTATTTCTTCTTTCATCTGGTGATCCTAATGCATGTTCAAAAAATTATATTAATTTTGATTTGTGGCGCTGCTTCGCTGCGACGGGGGGGCTGCTCGAGTGATTCTGTAGGAGGGACGGAAAAGGAAAGGAGGGGTCGCGTTTCGTCCGGGCCTGCTAGTGGACTCATCAGTAAGGCTTTCTAGCAGGCCCTGCCTTAGACGACGGGATATTGGGAAGTCGTTCGAGGAGTGTATTGTATAGGAACTGAGGGATCGGTCGAGCGCTTGCGAGAGCGCGACCCCTCTGGTGGCGAGCATGGGAGGTGACGCCACAGATTTCTTCGTATCTAATCAATAAAAACTACATTGAAAAGTGGTGACTTTGTTGGTGAACACAATGTGATTCCCTTTTGTATGTCTGTACGTAGATATACGTCTAATTTGAAAATTTACTATTTTCATGATTAGAAGTACTTCGAAAATTTATGGCTCGAGTCTAGTCTTGAAGCATTCAGAGAGAGAGTATCGATATCTTCTCCGACTCAGATCGAACTTTTCCGTCCCGCCCCGAACACGAAATCTCGTGTATACAACAGGGTGCCCGGCCACCCCTGGGATAAATTTTAATGGGGGATTCTAGAGGCCAAAATAAGATAGAAATCAAGAATACTAATTTGTTGATGGAGGCTTCGTTAAAAAGTTAACACAATAAAATTAAAAAATTTTAAATCATTCTGAAAAAATTATTTTTGGTTGCGGGGCCCAATTACAATCATTTTTGGTAGATACACATAACCCTGAAATCTTACCCACTTTTGAGAAAAAAATACAAGTAGGTACTGAAATTTTTAGATGAAATTAAAAAATTTCAAATCACACTAAAAAAATTATATTTAGTTACAGGGGTCAATTATGATCATTTTTGGTTGTTAGACATACCCCGAAATTCTACGCATTTTCGAGAAAAAAATTGTTTACCGAAAATCTAATGTGAGGCCCAGAAATGCTTTCCTGAAATTTCATGCATATCTTTAAAATGTCGTAACTTCTGAACGGATTGAAGGATTTTAATGTTTAAAAAAGCAAATAACGCGTACTTTAGTGAAGAATATGTAGAAAGTCTAAAAATATTGAAAAATCTGTTCCTTAACCCTGTAAAGTGAGAAAAACCCCATAAAAATCGTCCAATATTCAAACAGCCACAACTCCTACAATAGTGAATATATTCCAATGGAACTTTTTTCTGAAGTAAAGCTCATGAGTATCTACAAAAAAGTATTAGACAACTTTTCTGTAGAATGTCAAACAAATTTATTAAAAATAGAACACAAATAATAAAAAAAAATCGACAGGAAGTAGGTGCCTAAATTTTTCGGCAAAAAAGAATTTCAAATCGTTCTGAAAAAATTATTTTCGGTTGCGGGGGTCAATTACAATAATTTTTGGTAAATATACCCTCGAAATCCTACCAACTTTCTAGGAAAAAATTTAGTACGGGCGGAACTTTAAACGTTAATAACTTTTTAAAGCCTCCATCAACAATTTAGTATTCTTGATTTTCGTCTTATTTTGGCCTCTAGAATCTCTCATTACAATTTTTCCTAGGGTTGGCCGAACACCCTGTATATAGATATCCGCTCACCACAACCAAGCTATAATAATTAAAACCCCACGTGCATCCATAGAACCTCAAAGGATTAATTATGACTGATTGTGAGATTTTCCCATGCTCCACTTTTATTTGAAAGATTTTTAAATTGAGCTCTGTATTCGATTCAAAAATTAAAAATCGGTCACTTTATCAATATATGATTGTGGAAAATATAACTTCTAAATAAAATTTATTTTACTGTTGAGCTACTTCGTCATTGAAACCTTTTTTGTTAAAATGATTTGACAGATCTCTACACTCCTTTCGTTATGCAAGCTGTTTGCAAAAACGTTGTTAACTGCGGACCAGTTGTTACTGAATTTCTTAGCATTTATCTTACAACAGTTCTTCGTTCGCGGGTATTTATTTCCCTTGGCCGTCTTTCGACGCCCTTTCTTTATCATGGATCCATTTGATTGCATAATTTCAATTCTCTCATTTATTAACTTTGCAATTTTTGAATAAGATTTTCCTTCCTAATTTTCCTTCTCCCCATTTGCAGATTAAGTTTTTTTCTTTTATGTAAACTTCATTTGCTTTCTAACAATGTTGTAATAGGTACTCAGATACAGTGTATGATGACAGAAATGATTGACAGTTAAAGTTAAAAAAATTTGTAAATATTATGTAGCAATTTATTTTCTGTTTGCTTAAATTTCTTTTTCTTGTACCATTGAAATGTTAGTTGTCAATAAAGTTTACATACCGTTCACATTCAGCATCTCAAGCAATATGAATACATTTTTGACTTGCTGAACATTATACTCAGAAGCATATTGAATACATAATGTTACATCTATATTATGTACTAACTGTTGCAACTTCGCCCACGTTGAATTTGCTTATATACAGGGTGTTCGGCCAACCCTGGGAAAAATTTTAATAGGAGATTCTAGGGACCAAAATAAGATGAAAATCAGGAATAACAATTTGTTGATTAAGACTTCGTTAAAAAGTTATTAACGTTTAAAATTCCGCCTGTAGAACGGCAACCTGCGAACAACTGCGTGCATGCGATAGTGGTTCTCACTTATTATTAGCATGAGAAACTCTACTTACCGACGTATCGATAGCCTTACAGTTTTCTGAGTGACAGCGATTATCACGCTTACGTAGCTGTTCGCAAATTGTCGTTCTACAGACGGAACTATAAACGTTAATAACTTTTTAACAAAACTTCAATTAACAAATTAGTATACTTGATTTTCGTTTTATTTTGGTCTTTAAAATCTCCCATTAAAATTTTTCCGAGGGGCTGAACACCCTGTATATACAAGATATGTATAGAACAAAAGAAATCTCATAAATTATAAATAACGCTGTAGAACATTGAAATAATAGCATAAAATGCTATTTTAGAGTAAGAAATCTCAATGACGTATTATCCCATTAAGAGTCAAAAGGTTAAAAGTAATTTCGTATTTCAAAATTTTGTCCAGAATTTTCGAAATCTGAACCATTATGTATCGAATGGGCTAAACAATTTCGTTTTCCTTGTCGTGCGGTTTAAAGAACGAAAAGTTTAAAATACATTTTCTCGAGTAATGATGAGGTGGCATGCACCTACTTCCCTACAAATGTCCTCGCGTAAAGGAGACAAATAGCTGTTCACACTTGGTCCGAGGGTTCCCGGTGCACAGTTTTTCCGTAGGCGTGTTCTTTCAATGGACTCTACGGGTCAATCTGCGATTGATATAAAAGAGTTCGGTAGCCGCATCGTAGCTCTCGAATCCCCCGAAAGACCCGCTAAATCACCCGTACCGAGGGTAAACCAGGCCAGAGATTTGTGCGCTTGTAAGCCGAGCCCCGATGTATCGCAAACGATTGGGCGGGATAAAAGGGATACGGCATGCCAGGACCCCAGAAACGATATTTTTTTTCCAGAGATCGAGCTTTCTCAACGTGCTACGTGATCTTGTGGTCGCCAGTGTTCGGTTGCTAATCTTGGCCATGTGCGATTGAAAGGTCTTGTCATGCATTGTTACGGCGCGAAATAAACATTAATTTATGGGTTTATTATGGTAAAAATTAGAAAAACTAAAATCATAAAGTTATAAATATTTCGTTTCTATTAAATTCACTATACCGAGGTCCGTACCATAAAACCGTTCTAGTGAAAAGGTTAATCGTAAAAATGTAAAAGATTAAGAGATTTCTAGCAGAAATAAGTTTATGAAGCCATTGAAACATTTTTCGCCTTTCAATTCACTTTCCAACCTCAACTGCCCTTTTGCCATTGGATTAACTGTTAGCATGTTTTAACAGAATCAAAGCGCTTCATAACGTCATTACCTTGTAAGACCCAAATATAGAGAAATTCCCAAATTTCGTACTAGCGATATCTGAAGGTGACCACTACCTTGGAAGTTGCCACATTTAGAGACTATCCCTTACACAAGATTCAGGTGGGGAACCACCGAATCAAAATGATTTGGAACCCCCATCGTGACACCTCTACACCAAATTATAAATGAACTAAAACGTCCAAGAAAACGTCTGATTTAGATTTACACTTATATTCGACGATTCACTATTATATTCAACATTCCAAGTAACTCATACATTTTTGGTTTTTCAGCTAAATATAAATAAAGTTATTGGTTGTTACTGTTAATCAACTGATTGTGATTAGTGTATACCTTTCGTATCCTATAAACTATTCATTCATCATTAAGTTGGCGTGTGAAGTTGGGCATACCTGAAAGGTTTCTTTCAATAAACTAAATTTATTTGCTCAACTCCTCAACATGCATATTAAAAGTTGCACCACATATAGGAGAAAGGTCAGTCAGATTTTTACAGGTTTGGTACTCTAAATTGACCCTTTTGCAGGTCATACTCATCTTTTCGCAAATCAAATTCACCCTTTTGCTTACTGTTAAGTTTTCAATACCTGTGCCTGTATTGATTAATTTCTTTGTGCATTTATTCCATATCAACTTGACCGATTGCAGGCAATCGTAAATAGTGAAGTCATTATCGACAATCCAAAGGTGGTGATAAGAGCTGCTACCCAGCCTGTCGCTCTGCCATAAAATCGCGCTTTGCTAATCAGGTACCGTGAAGATGAGTTTTCCCAGCTCGGGATTGACCATCTGACCATTCACTTTGTCATAAATATCGTAGGTAGTAGTGCGCCAATCATAGACATTGACGAACCTGATTGGCTGCTTCTTACAAGTCCCTTTTAGTATTTAAGGAAGCGACTTATACAAAAATGTAGATTCCTATTCGACTAATCAAACGTGGGGATTCTCAATAAACAACTCACCAAGAATACAATTTTGATTTCTCTCTCCAACCAACTTCGTCGTCACACCACATGGAAATATCAACTAAGGTTTGTTGATCAAACGATCGTGCAACCTCCAACACTTACATTATAAACCGTTGTCAATTGGCAAACTGCCAAAACTTTAAATTGCTAAGTACTTACAGAAAGTTACCCTTTTTTGTGAATTGTACATATTCTAGATAAGTTAAATATCAATATTATATACACAACTGAGGCTAGTTTAGGGAATACCCATTAAGTGAAAAATAGAATTGCTTCAATTGTACATACACAAAGAGAACGATACTGCAACGCTTATCAACATATCGTCCTTTTACTCTAACCCTTGACTTTGTGATAATGTTGATAGACATCTTCACATACTTCTGATTTTATTAACAAGTTTTTATATAAATTCTGAATATTTATTTACAGACCGTAAAATTAATTAATCTGAAAATGGCGTCTAAATCATCTATTAAGTCAAATTCTAGATTTGATTATTTCTTCCACCACTCTCTAATAAATCCCATTGAAGAAATTTTTTCAAAAATTAAATTCAGCAGAAGAAATATTTTGTCCGATCCTTCAAATTATGAATATTAAGTGGATGTTATCAATCATTCTTTTGCAACTATCACTTCTACAGATTATCATAATTATTGTATGAATATGTGTATAAAAACTATGTTGTACAGCGGCAGACGTACTATTATATATATGTATATTGTTTCTGTAGGCATACGTCCGGTAACTGAGAGCGAATTAATTGTCGCACGCTGGCACATCACAAATTTGCGGCGCCAGTAGTACTATGCCGTTATCATAAATCGCAATCTGCGAACGCGTCGATTACGCACGCGATTTGAATTAATAATTGCTATACGAACATATTAACAAACATGTTTCGGTAACTTTGAAAATATTAACGTAAATATTTTAGGATTGGATAATCGAGATGATTGAGTGTTATTATTTGTAAGTATTATAAATAGGAGACAGATTCTTATATTGGACCACTTAAGGGGCCATTCTACCTTGTAGACACGAAAAATACATATTTCTATGTGATTTTTTTTTACGGGCTATTAAAGAGCGATTAATTCCGAGTTTTGTACATATATTTATTATATATTTAGCTATATTTACGAATTTTTGCAACGCATAATATCTATTGATTACCCTGTTTTTGTTGATCAACAAACAACAGTTTTTACGAACGGCGCCCGACTGCGTAGGTAATATTTTGTGAACAAGTTATTCGAAATCCAAAAACCAACGATATTCTTAATATAGATGAGTGTGGTTATAGCATGAACTAGGATCTTATCAAAAAGCAAAAAATGGCAAAATGACAGCTATTTTACGGAAAAATACTGAATATTTTCATATATTCGGCGTGCTTTTTGTTAATAAAAGAAAAAGTATTGCATATATTGTAATTATCTTAGTTCATGCTATAGAGAGGCCAGTTCTAAAGATACTACATAAATTTGATGTTGATATCTTGAATAGAAAAATGTAGTTTCGAGAAAAACAACTTTAAAGTTTACGTCCAATTGTTATACCTGCGCGTGGTACATTTTAGCAGGCTATAACTTCGTTAGTTTTCCGAATTTCAATTTAATATTTTTGTGGACACATTTTCCAGACTACATACTAGAGATGAATGCAAAAAAAAAATCGATTTTTTAATCCCATAAGGTAGAAAGGCGCCTTAAGGAAATAACTTCGTAAATTGAAAATATGTTCATAGTTTTAATAGAACACTGTGAGAACAATATCAGCAGTATAATTAATACATAAATCTAATGAAATAGGTTGAAACGCTATGTGGTTGGTTACAAAATAGCGTCAGTGGTTCAATTTAGGAATCTGATTTCTATTCTTTATTATTTAAGATAAAAATTTTTATCTAAAAGTATACTGACATTCTATAATAAAAAAAAAACTTACTCTGAGAAGTATTTTACACCATACTGATAAACTCGTGTATCCCCTGTTTCATTTAAACATGCGATACAATTTCCTTATACTATTATGGCTTTGTCCATACTTTTTTCGTTCCATTTCCCATATCCTCTACGCTGTCTCATTTTAATCTATCAAAAAGAGAAACCGTTGTATAACATAGACCGGTCCTACTTAAGAACATTAGGTAGTTCAATTTAAGAAATTAACCCAACTTTAAGATTTAGGCGTGTCAAATAAATAAGTAGTGCAAGTATTAAATGAATCTTACTACAACATAAAAGATATGACATATGAAGCATCTAAAAATTTCTTGCACAGGAGAAATGAATATTATAAAAACTCTAGCAAACAACAGCTGGGAGTCGATCAGGAAATTATCATAAAAACCTATCAGGCATTAAAACGATCCAAACTAGACTATTGTTCAACAATTTACAACTCGTCTAAGCCAAGTACACTAAAAATGATAGACTCGATCCAAAATGCCGCCCTAAAACTAGCTACTGAAAGCTACTGTACTAAGCAGTATACTGTTTAAATCCAAGGAAACAACACTCGAACAAGGAAGGAAATACTTAAGTTTAAAATACGCTGCTAAAATGTCTTCGACCCCAGATAATTCAACCTACATCAACATATTTACAAATAGATACATGCACTTAGTAAGGAAAAACCCCAAATCACCAGTTCCTTTCTATGGTAGAATAACCAAGTTCAGTAGCCTAGCTCTGATCACATCGTTACCAAATATTGTACGTAGTCACAAGAAAACAGCTCCATGGATCTTAAAAATTCCTGAAATCAATGTAGATCTTGCAAAACTTCCTAAAGATCAAATAAGTGACACGGAACATAGATATAATCTCCAATAATTATGCAAGCAATACCAGAAGTATCAAAAAATATACACCGATGCATGCAAAACACACCGGGGAATTGGATTTGCCATTGTCTGTGACAACGCGACCAAAAAACACCATCTTCCAAAAGCTGCATCAATCTTTATAGCAAAAGCTTATGCAGTTCTTGAAGCACTTTGTCATACACTAAACAACAACCACCAAAACTCCATCATTCTTACAGTTTTCTTGAGCGTAATCAACGGAATAGGAAATACCAACAGCACGACCAAACACAAAATCATAACAAACATTCAACACCTATACACAGACCTTACCAACAACGGCAAACGCATAACGATTGCCTGGATCTCATCCCATCAGGGAATCAAGGGCAACGAGGAAGCTGACATTGCAATCAAAGGAGCAACACTGCTCCCATCAGATGGAACCCCAAGACAAATTCCATATCAAGACCTTGCTGTTGCAATAAATCACACCACAAATCAAGAATGTAACACATTATGGATCTCGTCCAAAAAAACAAAAACGCACGAAATATCTCAAGATTTTTATCAACCATTACCCACCAATAATATGAAAACGAAAGACGGAATAATCATGATAAGGCTACGAACCACCAACCTGTGACCTATGTAACAAAGTCATAACGACCAACCATTTACTATACGAAAGTAGAAGATACAACGTCCAAAAACAAAAATACAAGATAACTTCAACTATAGCCTTTATGTCACAGAAACATATAGAAAATACCCTGAAATATCTAAAAGAAACCAACATTTACCACAAAATATAACCACACCAAAAGAAGAAGAGAACCCAGCACCAAGTCGTCGCTAATGACGCGAAGGTTGATGCAACGTAAAACATGAATTTAAAAAAAAAATACCAATATGAGCCAGAATCCAGTAGAAGAAAATTTGTTTGTTTCGAAAAGCAAGATTACGAAGAATTAGCATTTAATATTATTGACAGCGTGTGGGCTGCTTTAGAAACGGTATACATGTATCGGTCGGATCTTGTGACTACGTGGCTTCGTCTAATTCAGCGATCGAAGAATTCTCTGGGTTTACGAGACCAAAAACGCGAGGGAGCGGAAACAGATTCGCGGTTCCGTGGCCAAAGATTATCCCCTGACTGCCGTCTATACGCATTTGCCTCGGTCTAAAAGGCCAGGTAATCCTTCGTCGTCTGGAACGAATTTATCGGGGTGCTTCGAGGAGGAACGAGAAACGCCAAAGATTTGCTTTTCCGATTGAACTTGCCAGCGTTCGTTGCGCAAAAGAGACGGGAAACTTGCAGAAAGAGCTGGACGATCGAGGCAAGCCTTGGAGCACGTAAAGCGTCTTTCGACGCCCGAACGATCAAAGTCGAAGGAACTCGTAATCACCAAAGGATGCTCCCTTATGGATTTCTTATACGGATTCAATTTAGAGCCATCGGGCTGCGTGATTTGCGAAAAGGAATTGGCATTATTGCGAGCAATCGAGTTTCTCGATCATTGGCTTTCCTAAACGGATACAACGCAAGTTAATTAGACATTTTCTAAATTTCCAACGTCATTGTAATATGACAAAGTTTCTTCTTTGAGACTACAAGGTCGGTACGTAATCCGTCGGATTCTGATACGTAAATTTACGCAACACCAAATACTAGAATAGTAGAATATTCCATGTTATGAATATAAATTAACGTTTAGTATGCGACAAATAGCGTAATGAAGACAAGTAGATACACTCGCGACGGTAGTAAGATAACGTTTGTATTTTTAATAATTTATTGACATAAATTCATAATGAAAGTAAACACAATGGATCTTAGTAACAGAAATATATTCATTAATGATGCTGATACAACAAAAATTTGTATTTTATAACCGAATAATAACAACATAACAAAAGTTTTCCAATTGATTGATTTCGGAAACTAAGTTGACGCTTCTTAATATTAATCTACATTATTATAAAATATATTGAAATTCGAAATAACAATATAATTAGTAAGGAGTATAATATCCCGTTGCCTTTATTACTTCTAATAGCCGTTTCGGCATACTATTTATTAATTTTTCTAACGTGTCTGAGAACTCTACTTCGGAGAAAACTAATCGACATCATAGACAATACTGGACAAAAATGGATTATAGTAGAACTTCTAGTGTACGAACTCCCCTTATTTAAATTCTTTGCCCTCTAGAAATTGTTTTCAATATAAACGACTAGTAACTTCACATCAATTTTGTGGTACCGCTTTCGAAAATCGACAGTGTCAGTTTTTTCTTGCAAAAATTTAAAAATGATACAAAGAAGTTACACTTTACTCGTTTATTTCGTTAATTCAGTTTATATTATTATAAATTAAACTTTAACCAAGTTCTGTTCATATTATGTATACAGGGCGTTCGGCCACTCCTGGGAAAAATTTTAATGGGGGATTCTAGAGGCCAAAATAAGACGAAAATCAAGAATACCAATTTGTTGATTGTGGCTTCGTTAAAAAGTTATTAACGTTTAAGTTTTCACCCGTACTAAATTTTTTTCTCGAAAATACGCAAGATTTTGGGGGTATGTCTATTCACCAATAATGATCTTAATTGACTCCCACAGCTAACAATATTTTTTTCAGAACGATTTGAAATATTTTAATTTCGTCGAAAAATTTCACACTTTCTCGAATATTTTTCTAGAACGTGGGTAGAATTTCGAGGGTATGTCTATTAACCAAAAATGATTGTAATTGACCCCCGCAACCGAAAATAATTATTCCAGAACGATTTGAAATTCTTTTTTTTCCTTGAAAAAATTTAGGTATCTAATTAGATTCTCAGTAAGGAATTTTTTTCTCGAAAATGCGTAGGATTTCTGGGGTATGTGTAATGACCAAAAATGCTTGTAATTGCCCCCTGTAATTAAATATAATTTTTTTAGAATGATTTGAAATTTTTTTTTTCCGTCGAAAAATTTCACACCTTCTCGAATTTTTTTCTAGAAAGTGGGTAGGATTTCGGGGGTATGTCTATTCACAAAAAATGATTGTAATTGACCCCCGCAACCGAAAATAATTTTTCTAAAACGATTTGGAATTTTTTAATTTAATTGTTAATAACTTTTTAACGAAACCTCCATCAACAAATTGGTATTCTTGATTTTCGTCTTATTTTGGCTTCTCGAATCTCCCATTAAAATTTTTCCCAGGGAACAGCCTATATACAAAAAAGAAATCATTGATTCGTATAATGCTTCATTTGGAGCAAGTAGAAACAGCGAGTAATGGTTAGACGCGTTAGCCAACTTGTATTCAATCGTACGCGTAGCTGATAAATTTTCAAATTCAATTATTTCGAAAACGAAGGTTCATACGAATAAATTTTACTCTACATTTTTGATTTACTCTTACCCATAGAATCCCATCTTATTACATTGTATCATAATTACTGGGTCATCGTTTTTCGATTGTGTCGATCATCGGCAACGGAACATCTTATATCGTGACTACTGTGTATTACATACAGGGTGGGGCAGTAACTATTAGCACCTCAGATATCTTGGAAACTATAAGTTTCACAGAAATGTTTACCAAAGTAAATTGCACAGTACGAAGGGCGCTATTGGGTGGCAATAATAGTTTTTTTGCAGGTGGAGGTACTTCGGACATTTGAAGGTCACATCCATTTTTTTAAATGGATCGGTATGTTTTTGCTTCCGTATCACGATAGAGGATCTTAAAACGAGTTCAACGACCTATTACACAAGGTCATTGAAGGTCATAGAAAGTAGAGAAAGGCGATAATACTTACGGTTTTGGTAGTAAATGAAACATGTTTATAGTAGGTGTTCGAAATGATGACCATCACTGTCAATGCACCGTTGGATTCTTTTTACGATTGATTGACTTGTAAGTCTAACAGCGTCAGAACTTATTGATGCACAGGCTGCAATAATTCGCTGTTGCATATCGTGAGATGTAGTTGGTACTTCTTTGTACACTTTCTCTTTCAGTGTTCCCCACAGAAAGAAATCTAAAGGTGTTATGTCTGGTGAACGAGCTGGCCACGATATTGGACCACCGCGTCCAATCCAACGATTTCGAAATTTTTCATCGAGTTCCCTTCGCGCAATCGATGAATAATGTGCTGGGCATCCATCATGTTGATACCACATGGTTTGTCGTGTAAATAAAGGTAACTCTTCTAGCAAAAGACCCAATGTATCCTTAATAAAATTAGCGTAGACGTAGCCATTCAAATTTCCATTGATGAAATAAGGTCTAATAATTTTATCACCGATGATACCGCACCATACATTCACAGACCATTGTTTATGATGTTCAACCTGTCGCAGCCAATGTGGATTTTCCGCTGCCCATAAATGCATGTTATGCAAATTAACATTCCCGTGATTTGTGAATGTTGCTTCATCAGTAAATAAGACGGTATTGAAAAAAGCTCATTGTTTTGAATCTGACGTATAGCCCATCGTCAAAACTCAACACGATTCATGAAGTTGTTCCCATGCAATTCTTGGTGAAGACTAACGTGATACGGATGAAATTTGTGACGGTGCAAAATGCGAAGTACGCTCCTCCTACTAATGCCAGATTCGCGTTCAATTTGTCGCGAACTAATATGAGAATTTCTAGACACACAAGCGAGCACACCGATTTCCATTTCTTCGTTAATTACACGTTTCTGGCGTTCACTTTTACGAACACTTAAACTACCGGTTTGCCTAAGTTTATCATACACATTTTTAAATGTTTGACGCGAAGGCTGAGAGCGATGTAGATATCGTTCAGCATACAAGTTTTTCGCCCTTACAGAATTTCGTTGGCATTCGCCATAAATAAGAAGCATATCAACCTGCTCTTCAAACGGATACATCGTGCCGGATTGACCGATTTATCGATACTAATCTTATGATGTTTATCTTACTCTGTAAACTATTAAAGTGTCCTTCAAGCAGTGTTTATTCTCAGTGAAGTAAACGGTAAGCATTACGCATTCCTCTACTGTTGACAATACGTATGTTTCATTTACTACCAAAACCGTAAGTATTATCGCCTTTCTCTACTTTCTATGACCTTCAATGACCATGTGTAATAGGTCGTTGAACTCGTTTTAAGATCCTCTATCGTGATACGGAAGCAAAAACATACCGATCCATTTAAAAAAATGGAAGTGACCTTCAAATGTCCGAAGTACCTCCACCTGCAAAAAAACTATTATCGCCACCCAATAGCGCCCTTCGTACTGTGCAATTTACTTTGGTAAACATTTCTGTGAAACTTATAGTTTCCAAGATATCTGAGGTGCTAATAGTTACTGCCCCACCCTGTATAACCATAGCGGCGCTAGAGAAGTGCAAAATGTTAATGTTTAAATATTTCACAATCAGCCTTTCCCTATTCAAACGTTTCACTAATTTCTGTTTATAAGTGTTCTTCGAGGTGTGTACAAAAATTAATGCGACTGATTTCTATTCTCGGTATTTGGGAGCGCTGAATGAGTACTGGAGTGCTCACTACTTGAGACGTATATCCCTTCTCTATTTCCAGTATAAGTTTCAGTTCGATTGAGTTGACACAAGCGATTCAACAGCGAGTTTTAGAAGAGCATGTTCTAGCGACGCGTTATCAAAATAGAACAGCAGCATATGAGTTTTTGGCGAAAAAGGGAATCCCTGTGATTCCGCGGCTCCCGTACTCCCCAGTTTCGTGTCCATGTGACTTTTTTCTCTTTCCAAAGATAAAAGATTACCTCAAGGGTCGGTATTTTGGAATCGTAATCAACATTCAAAAGGTTGTAACCGACCAACTGAAAATAGTTTCAATAGGAGAGTTCTAGCATTGATATCAGGAGTGAGAACAACGCCTCCGATGGTGTATAGCTTCTCAAGGGAACTATTTTGAAGGAGATAATGTAAATTTGTCAATAAATGAAATATAAGTATTTTTATAAAGCCATTCTCATTACTTTTTAGACACGCCTCAATCTCTTCGAAAAACGGATCGCGATGAAGTATCACGTTCCTGCGCGAGAAGACAACGATGAAGTTTCCTATGGACAGGCATGGAATTGGAAAATCGTGGAAACACAGAATATTGTCGCATGTGTTCCTAGGACGTATTCGGCGGAAGGAGATTCTGGGCATGAAAGTTATTCAGTGGGATGGTCTTCCGTGGTGCAGGGTAATATCTACGCGACGCCATATTGCTGATTAACATATGCATCCAATACTCTCCGGTTTACTCAAATGCAAACACGTCAGACCGGTAGCTATCTCTCCTCGTAACGTTGTATAAAGCTCCGATTCAAACGGCATATTAAAGGTCGAGTTATCCGGCCGTGAACCGTTCTACGAACTATCGTCCCCTACGGCAACCAGCACCCGGAATCACCCCCCCATAAACGATAGATAAGGTCCAGACTTGGCCAAGTGGCACAAGCTTAAATTGATGGCGGTTATTACACCGAAAGCTTTTTCGGCAGGAGCCCTACTGTTTTCTCTTCTGGTTAATCGAGTCCGATCTTTATTTCTTTCGAAATCGAAAATTGACGTCCTTGGAGCCTTATAATTCTCACCTTATTTCAAGCTATTGTGCGAATATTTCTATTCATTGTGAAATAAGGTGAAATAGAAAAGAGTACAAATTTAGCGAACAATTTAAAATTATATTATTCTTTTATTAATTCTCTATAAATCTTATTTGAATATAGTAAGAAAAATTGGAATTCATCGTTCTCTGAATTAAATTTTTAATATCGGAAAAATACAACGCGGAGAAACATGTAACATGGAAAAACGCAGCCCTGTACGAATAGCGGGAAAACAATTTTCATGGGATTCGAAGGGCAACAAGAATTACTCGTATCGTGTTTCCGAGGAAGTAGGAAAAGAAGTAAAAGTATTCGTACGATGAGATGGAACCGTATTTAGTTCTCGCACCCACTTTGAACTAACTTCGTAGCTGGCTTTGACGCCCTGCTAATCCAGGCGTCCAGCCTGCATAGAAGACTCCCTCGGGGTAGGTTGCTTGGTTCAACGAAAAGAGAACCACAGAGAACTTGGAGAAAAAGGAGAGAGAGGGAAGACACAGAGAGGAGGTGGAGGAGGTATGGACGAAAAGCAAATGAACGAGTCGCTCCATGAAAGGAACTCGTACAGAATCCGGGAAACCCCATACGAGGTCCCCGCGACATGGGCCACCCGGCGACTAATTGGAATTCGTCTGTGCCAGTCGAAGCAAGGCTTTCTATAATTGAGACGTGGCCAGACCAGCAAAAAATCTAGATAGGGGGAAAGGATGCGCCTGGCCGCTGTCTCGCGGAGAATCCTTTTCCTCTCTTTTGAACGGAAGTCAAAACTTTTCGAGGTATGATCCGGCCTGGGCGTGCATTCGTTACCCGCTATATGCGTATTTGAATATCGCCTGGGATGAAGGTGAACTGGAAACGGAATGCGTTTTCAGAGAAATTTCACCTCCGCGATGGCAAATTAAACGCAAAAATCTGATCCCTCTATAGATAACCTTATAACGTGGACTTAAAACTTGCCTCGCGAAAACTACCAGAGAGACACGTTACGTGCATCGGTGACATTTGAATTAACGGTTCCAGCTAGATCTATTTCCTTCGAACATCCGGTCGTCGAGAGAAATAAAAGATTCTTAAATAGTCAAATCGCGCACGCCTAGAAATACAGATACGAGAGCCAGAGAATCCACAAGGTATCCGCGAAAGCTCTCTTCGTCCTCCGAGTCTCTCCCTCTTCGCAACCTACTCACGCCTTGTTTTCTTTCCACCGAACATTCAAGGAAAGACTGCGATAACAATACCTACAGCAAGAGAGACATAGGAGCAATTGTAAAATTAATTAAGAGACCGGGAAAATAATTAATTTTTCTAATAATTCTTGCAGCCGCGCCGTTATTTTCCCAACGCGCGCCCGCAGCACCGTGCTCCAGCTCCACCCCTCGGGGAGGGACGAAATAATTTCATAAGGGGCGGCTTGAGAACCGCACCTACATTTGCGAAAACATATCCCCTTTTCCACCACCTTCCTCGTCTCTGACCACGTCCGACCGCAACAAAGATCCCCGACCCCCCGCGATCCACCCTCCGACACCCTTTATCGCCCCTCACTCTCCTCGCACATTTACAAACGAATTTCTGCGACGAGCAAATTCCTACATTGGCAATTCGAAGCCCCATCTTTCGATTCAGCTTAAATATCTCAAATGCGCGATAGTTGTTAGTTTCACTCAAAGACGAAGTATTTCGTTTACAAATTTTTTAACGCGTTGATTACCAGACAAAATCAACATTTTGTTTTTGTACAATTGGATGTTATTTAAAAATGCGATCGTTTCTCGTTCATTTCCAGTTCTACGATTTTTAAAGCAAATTTCATGCAGAACATTAGTTTATGCGGAGATATCAATCTCGATGAAATTTTAAGTTGAAATCTTCGGTAAACATTTTTTTACTGCCTGAACTAAGGATTTAAAATAATATTGACTTTTACTATTTTTTTTTTAAGAAATCGAAACTTTAACTTTCAAATGCTGCCATTTCGTTATTTATCAAGATTTTGACTTCTCCCTACTTCATGTCATAACTGTACACTTTCTAATGAAAATACTTGACCTCCATTTCTTCAAAATAGCAGAACAACTCGAATCGTGTCGGCCATGAGGGACTCTCTTTCCTAAGGGGACTTCTTCAATGATCTATAGTTCGCATAATTTTCATTATTTTTACTTGAAAACAATACTGTGTATACTCAAAACATTAGTAAATGTATGTGTGAAATATCAATACAAAACTGTCTACGATGTTCTTTTTAAAAAATAACAAAAGAGGTCTTAAAATTGCATGTCCAGACTGGAAACATCGATAGTATGAAGAGTTCATAGTTGTCCATTCGAATTGTCTTTTTTACTTAATCGATTAATATAAATAATGTCTTGTATAATGGTGGTGTTAGATTAGACGTTTATTATGTCATTTAATCTAATCCAATCAACTTTTATAGAAGCGTAATTGTCTTCGTAACGAGGGATATTCTCTTCTAAAGTTAATTTATTTAAACTATGGGCACGTCAAAATACAGCTTGTATCGAAATTAATTCTCGATTGAAAGTCAGTAACTTGTGGAAGATTGTTAAAAATCAATGGAAAAGTAACGAATAACCAGAATATTAATACATTTCGATGCAATTCGGTTGTACCATCAGTGCTCAACCGCGGTCGAGTGCATCGGGACGTCCGGCCCTCTACGTGTTTGATCATTGTGTTATACGGTTCCCTTGGTGCACACTTGCCATAAGTGTATTTTGAAATTTCGCTCGTTGTAATAATCTTCCGCCGGTAGGTAGGAACCTGCGTACCCCCTCCCCCTCCCCCCCGCTTACGTGGCCCAGTGTATTTTCGCAACGGTACGCGGTCGTCGGGTGTTCTTCAAGGTGTGTGCGTGCGTGCGTGTTACGTGTCCGTACGTAGAACTCGCACAGAAACGTCCTGCAGGTGTGGACGAACCGTAGAAACCCGTAGTTTGGTCAGTCAAAGAGCATAAAGGCTCTCGAGAAATTAATTCTCTTGCAGACACATACACGCGTACGACAGCCTACACGCATTACACACAGACGGGGCGGGCACACACGTAACCACTGAGGTGTAGACCGCGAACGCGAACGTGAGCGCGAACCATATGTAGCTACGTGTTTTATTATTGAATGGCCTCCTTCCCAGACTGCGAATCAACCTGGCAATTGGTTTATTATAATTTCATTGTGTTTTCATTACCCAGGTTAATTTGCACACGACCCGCATGTCTCCCTTTATTACCAGACCCCCTGAGGTCTTCAGACGCACGCACACTTGGATTCCATCGCGATTCTTTCCTGTCAGGATAAATCTCGTTGCCGTAGAATGGGATGACGGCACATTTCGAGTGACTAGTGTGTCTTTCGACGATTGCGAGGATAAAAGGATTTTCATGGTAGAAACGATATTACCGCCGATCCTCGTAATCATTTAATCGTTTTAAGCGATGGTTTTTAAACTTTTCGGGAACAAGACAAAAATTTCACAACGTCTGCCGTGAGCCGTTGAATTTTCATTTAAGTTTTAGGCAATTTGGAATATTCATTATTATCGCCTCATTTTATCCCAATATACAAAGTGTTTCAAGACTTTAAGGACTTATAGTACTCGGTAAGAGAAGTAAAAAATGTCCAATCAACATATATCCAAAAGTCAATCCTTTAAATCACCAAAGTTGAATCCCAATGACTGAGTTTCTCTGCGAAGTATTGAATGTACATTGTACAGTGATGAGCAAAACTGAACACACTTTCTACAATTTTCAAAAATATTAACGTTTATTAAGATATCCAACATTGTATTTCTCAGTCTCTCAAGGCTTCGCAATGTTTGTTTACACTTTTGTCTACTCGAAAAACTGAAGTCGGTCGTCCTCACTTTTACACCGCTTCGATATGCAATGGACTAATAGGTCATTATCATAAAAATTATTCTTCTAGTCTGTTAATATTTGTGTGTACACTTTCTCACTTGTACTTTCATTAATTATATTGTATGTACACAGAATATACACATTGTACGTATGATTTAGTGATTTCCAATGTGCGATCAATATTAAAGGAAATCAAGAAAAATATAATTTCAAAATTGAATTCTGGCTTTTCCACAAAATAGGTTGCAAAGAAATATTAATTTTGTTTAAAAAATAAGAAAAAAATTGTATATTGTCCCAATATATAAACATCATTCGGGGGACTGCCAAAACTGTTGACGTCACGGAAAGAAAGACTATTGAGTAAATATATTCAAACTGGCCCAGCCTCAAGCGTTTCAATGACTGCAAATTTATTAAATAATAGCATAGGAAAAGTCAATTAGTAAATGGACAGCGATACGAAAATTAAAATCTCAGAATTACATATGCACTGAGAAGAAGAGATACCTATGTTATCAAAGAAGAATTTGAAATCACGTTTAAAATTTTCAAAGAAATATAAAGATTGGAGTATTGATCAATGGAAGACTCGTATGTAGGTATTACTCGGAAATGAATTCGTATTCCAGCAGGATCGAGGCCCTAAACATATGGCGAAATCTATACAAAATTGGCTGAAAAATAAAAATTTCAAATTGTTAGATTGGCCTGCACAAAGGCCAGACTAGCATCTAATCGAGAACTGTAAAATGTAGGCACATTCGAAGAAACAATAATTATATTGCGAATATCAAACGATACCAACATCAACGGATAATCTTTGGACTAGAGTGAAAGAGGAATGGGATAAAATCAATCCAGATTATTGCGAAAGTCTGGTACAAAGTATGCCACAAACAATTCATGCAATATTAAAAAGCCAGTCTTTGGACAAACGTTTAAATCACAGTAAACATCGGATACAAAATCGAGTACAATGGACGACAGGAACTATAAAATAATGTTGAGTTGCATTAACACGATTTGCATAATATTGCCTATCACATACATAATGTTTAATTATTAGTATAACAATGTTATAGTTTTAAAATATATTCATATATTTTTAAAACTTTGAAAACTGTGTTTAAATTTGTAAGTATTCCATGTAACGTTAAAATCTTGAAACACTTTTCTCTAACACCCTGTATGCGTCGTCTAGAAATTCGTATCGTTCAGTCTATCGGCTTTAGAAAGAGGTATGGCTCGAAAAAATTTGTGTAATCTCAATGTAAATCGTTAAACGCGATCCGAAGTAGCAGCACACACGTCAATTTGTTTACACGTCGGATGCAGCAGAGAAGATCCAGGTACGAGGAAACGACGACCCCTGGCGTGTCTGATTCTACCTTTCACGCGCTAAAATCCGGCCAGCCGAGCGATCTACCTTCTTCCTTTTTCATCGAGAGAACGTGTTACTGTTCTGTCGTTCTTTGACACCCGGTTACGTCAAACAGAGAGTGCCGGGCAACGACGGGAACAGGACGAAAAAAGAGGTAGGTGTACGAGAGGGAAGTAAAGAGGACCCGTGGAACGGGAAAGAAAAAATAGGTTGGAGGTGAGGCCTTTTGATTGACTGTTTGAACGACTTTTGCTCGGCCGACTATGCTGCCGGGCTGGCATTGATTATCGCTTATTGAATTTGTATGCCAGGAAGGGATGTTCCGCAGGGGTTGTCCAAAGTCGCAGTCGAGGGGGTGGTGTACCGTAAAATGTTTTACCCCACAGTTACGGGACTACCTACAGGAACAAGATTTGCTTCTCTCTCTCAATCCGAACCACGAGACCTAGTCGGACACAAATTTTTCATTCCAAATTAATTCTTTCGCGTATAAAATTCTTCTTTTCGCAAATCAAGTTTTGAAATTACTTTGCAGATGACTCTAAAGTGAAGCTACACAATGTCATTTTGTCATTTTTTGTAATATTATTAATAATTAGCGTGCTAGCACTTAAATGGCGATTAATTAATACTTTTAGCGTTAAATAAAGGTTTCATGTTAATTGTATGCTATTTTTTCTTTAAATATTATTACATGAATGCAGTCAACTTTTTTTATTATAATAGCTTAAGAGAGTATTCTAGTATAGAAATTTGAAAAAATCGGGTTTCTTTTTTAATTCATTTTCTGTAAGTGTATGTCTTCCAAAATATTTCCATCGGTAGATATTGCTGGATTTGCAAAGTTGACATAATTATAGACATGCGACCGTAACATGTGATACATCTTTGCTCAGTAATGTAAAATTTTGATGAAATTTTTTCGAAACCACATTTTTTCAAATAATTACCACAATATTTGTAGTTCTAATTAACCGATTGACATCAAAGGAAAGAATCTTCATCGTTCGACATATGCAACAAAAAGGGTTCCACTGAAACAACTATCTCTTCAACAATTATAAACATTTTTATATGAAAAAAAAAAATTGTGTAAGCGTATACATATAGATATAGGAACGGGAGGGTGAGTCGAGTACATGTGAGAAAGTGGTCCCTCTGCTGACAAGTGCGGGAATTGTCACCAGATACCTATGCTTCTTAAATATAGGCCAAAATCATACGACGAAAGTCAATACAAAGGTCTTATACTTTTGTTTCGTTTTTTTATTTAATTGCCGTCTAGACTTACCCTCTTAACGAAACAAATTTTGTAGGAAAGCATGATTTGTAACGGATGAATTTTACTTGTAAGAGGATGAATTTAATTTGCAAAAAGGCGAATATGATTTGCAAAGGAGTTATAATACGTAAAAATTAAAAGCCATAATAAAAATGCATTTTTTATTCGATAAATGTTTACTTTAATGGCTTTGCTTTAAATCTGTATATTTTTTTATGAATTTTTCACAAAAGACTATACTTTAGTATTGATCAGAAATATAGATGGGAGAGATTCTTTCATTTCTTACAACAAAGATTTTGAATACATATATAAATAGATGTAATAGTTTTTCTATACAAAAAAAATTGATTGGAAACTGTATAGTAGATTTCAAAGCCTCTGAAAAGACTCTGGAGTATAAATTCAAAAATATTGATTAAAACATGACTTGTTAGTGAAAGGAGAGGCTTGTTTAATCCTGGAGAAATTGGTTGTTTTTCTTTAAGTTTTCGGAATAAGACTAGAAACATGACTCATCGTTTTTTTCTGGAAAACTTGCAGAAGGGCTGCAGGTTACTGGTCGACTTGACAGAATAAGAATCTTTAAGTTAACATTTATTATGCTAGCGGGTAAAAAGAACATAGGTACTGTGTCAAATAATATAATAGTATGTTTTTATGAATTGAAATTATTCCTTTAGACTAAAAAGTATCCACACAGGGGTGGAAAAATGAATAAACAATATGATTTGATCGATTGTGTCGTTTAATTACACAGAGTGAATCACGTAACTTGATCAGCTTAATATATTCTATTATTAGTAAACCGTCAAAAACTTTTCTATCTAATACAATACTGTGAATGAACAGTGAAGAGAAACTGTTTTTTGTTCCGAAGTTTTTAAAGTCAGCTTTGGTTTTTTGTGCAGAAACCTATATTTTTGTATACTTATCTGTTAGCGGTTATTAAATTCGACATGCATCATAACAAATACTTTTTCCCCATCTAAATTTAAATCCCTCCTTAATTCAAACGATGTTTTTATAATGATATTCATCAGTAAAACTTCGAAGAAAGAAGACAGTTAACAAAAAAATAGTATAATCATTTGAAAGCTTTCCCTGGACCATACTTATACTTGACAAAAAACTTTTTAAAAAATCCACTTATAATAGGATAAAATAAATTGATCAAGTTAACTCTATATACGTCGTACAATTAATAACAATCATGGATCGAATGTTGAATTACGATAGATTAATGTTATTCGGATGTAGACTGGAGACATTATGAGGTTCGTATGTTTTAAAGAAAGGAATCAGTGTGCGTGTCAAATTAGAAAACAAGCAGCGCTTCTGTCTTAATCGACCAGGCATCATCGTACCAATAAATGTCCCATTTGCTCACTGTTCGCTAGAACAGCACTCTCCGAAAAATTGCACTGCTCCAAGGGCGATCCCTCGAGAGATTCGGTATACATCGCAAAGAGAAATATTTTGTCTGACCAAAGAGGTAACCCATGGCTCTATCTCTTCTCTCATTCTGTATCCCTCGAACCCTTTTCCGCCCCTTTTTTCTCTTTCTCTGGCTGGAGGCTCGGCATCCCTCTCGCATTTATGCTTACGTGCCTCGTCCAGCTCGCGACGGACCCCTGAATTATTGAACGACACGGGGATCAACCGCGGATCTCGAAACAGGTCTTTGTACGGCAACGCCTTTCGAGTTTTAAGCAGCTGAATTCAACGGAATAACATCACTCGCTGATGGCAACAATTAGACATTTTTATAACAATACATAGATTATATTCCGTTAGGTACAAATTTTGCGCTTCGAAATCAACTTTTTGCAGAAGAGATCATTGTTTTGCAAATCAAGTTTTTCTAGAAAATTATTTTCTTAAGCTTTTGTAATAAAAATAAAACTGAATGTAAATTTATTATTAAGATATTCCAAACTGTATGTAATACATAAATGTATAAAAATTAAGTACTTATTTAATAGCAGTTAACAATTCATTACACATGGAGTTCATAAGAAGGTATAAAGCGAGTCAACGAACGTGACGACTTAAGATTACTCGTAAAGTATTTGTTATAGGAAAAAATATTTCCAACAATAGTTACACAGTTTTGAAAGAAGAATTTAGTACTGTAATCGGTTTCTTGCTACTTTGCTTTCTTTCGAGATATGGATGTTACGTTCATTCTTTTCATTATAAAGTTTAATTTTTATCGCGAATTCAGGTTGAGTCAAAACATGTATAATTATAGATTTTAAAAAAATTTCTTCCATGAGATTAGTTGTTGGAAAGTATGGTGGTAAAAAAAAGTAATGTATGCATTGTCTGGTCAACAAAGACAGGTACTTTAAAACAAAAGGGTGAATTTAATTTACAAAAAGTTTAATTCAAAGTGTAAATCTGTATATCAGTATCTAAGCTGCTTAGAGATTATCTAATATAAGGTTTGTTCTACCTATGAATATACCAGACTACCCGAACTATTATAGAGACATTTCTTATAATTACTTGACCATCCATAGCTATAATTATTACGTTTATTTTAGATATAGATCTACCGCCTGTATACCTGTATCTTATAACTTAATTTCAATCGTACTTTACAATATATTATATACATATACAAGATGTCGCAGGTTTTAATGTTCAAACTTTATCAGTACATTCTATGGCACTAAATAAGAAACAAATGTTTGTACACATAGAACATTTAAAGCTTTATTAAGAAGTTATAACACAAATACGGAAAACAAGTGAAATAGTAATCAACTTGCTGCTACTGTGAGCATTGGCTCGAATAGATCAACTATATTTACGTAAGTATGTTATGTAAGCTGTGTTTACTACCTGAGGTCGCCAAAGATTTTGAAAATAATTTTCACCAGTAATAGCTATTAGTAGGTTGTTGGACTTCATATCGAAATGCCACAAGTATTTACGAATCAAGAATAGAAAAAACAAAAGCGAAATTCGATCTTCGAACGCTGTCAATTATGTATTGTCAATAACAGTGGACATTTTGAAATGAAGTATTAATTAATTCTGTAAATGATGATGTTCGATAATAAATACACTAATGTATTTGAGCCAATGCTCGCAGTAACAGCAAATTGGTTACTATTTCACTTGTATTCCGTATTTGTGTTATAACTTTTTAATAAAACTTTAAATTACCTATCTTTATAAACATTTTTTTCTTATTTAGTATCATAGAATATACTGACAAAGTTTAAATATTAAAATCTGGGCCTGATACCTGTATATTAATACGTGCATTTACTTAAAAGTCGTATACAGGTCATGTGTGACTTATACTTGCATCTTGATAGAATTAGGGTTATTTAAGGGGCCTCTCTACTTTGTGGAATTAAAAAAATCGATTTTTTTTGCGTTTTCTTCTACTATGTAGCCTCGAAAATATATCCACCAAATATTAAATTGAAATTCGGAAAACTAACGAAGTTATAGCCTGCTGAAATGTACCACACGTAGGTATAACAACTGGACATGAAACTTTAAAGCTGTTTTTCTCGAAACTACATTCTTCGACACTGCGTAGACAATAACATGAAAACTATTTCAGATATCAACATCAAATTTATGCAGTATCTTTAGAACTGGTCTCTCTATAGCATGAACTAACACAATTACGATATATGCAACACTGTTTCTTTTATTAACAAAAAAGCAACCGAATATATGAAAATATTCAGTATTTTTCCGTAAAATAGCTGTCATTTTGCCATTTTTTGCTTTTTGATAAGATCCTAGTTCATGCTATAACCACACTCATCTATATTAAGAATATCGTTGGTTTTTCGATTTCGGATAACTT